>NC_091344.1:25951106-26016106 GCF_038502225.1 Cherax quadricarinatus | reverse complement strand
CTTTAGTCTAACCTGATCATGTGCACCAATTACTGTTTCTGAATAACATAATAAACTTCAAAAACATGCTATTTGCTAGAGCGTTCTTGTACAGTGGACCCTCAACTAACAGCGGCATCATCTAACGCCAAAATCGACTAATGGCTCACTTTGGCGTCAAAATATTGGCTCTTCCAATGCTGAAAAACTCGTCTAAAGGCTTTCGTCCTGAAAGTGTCCATGCGCCCTGAGCAGGCCCAGCCACTCCAAGACTCCTGTATAGCCAGTGTGCCATTGTTTACAAGCCGCTGCGGTCGATTCCATGCATACATGCAATATATTTTGTATTATTCCATTGTTTTTAGTGCTTGTAACTGCTAAATAAGCTACCATGGGCCCAAAGAAAGTTTCTAGTGCCAGCCCTGTGATAAAGAAGGAAAGAAACACAATAAAATTCAAGAAAAAACTTGTAGTAAAGTACCGAAGTGGAGGAAGAAGAGAGAAGAAAGAATGTGCCTTCTGCAGTGATTCAGTGATTCTACGATAACTATGATACTAAAGCAGCAGGTACTGATAAAGGCTATAGTGCCAGCTAGCGATGAAGTGTAGAATTAACAGTGTAGCAAGTAAGTTAAGGGAGTAAGCTGCCTCAATCGCTGCCTCAACCGCTGCCTCACCTACTGCCTCAATCGCTGCCTCAATCGCTGCCTCAACCGCTGCCTCACCTACTGCCTCAATCGCTGCCTCAACCGCTGCCTCACCCACTGCCTCAATTGCTGTCTCAATCGCTACCTCAACCGCTGCCTCAACCGCTGCCTCGCCCACTGCCTCAATCGCTGCCTCAATCGCTGCCTCAATCGCTGCCTCAAACGCTCCCTCAACCGCTGCCTCATCCACTGCCTCAATCGCTGCCTCAACCGCTGCCTCAACTGCTGCCTTAATCGCTGCCTCAACCGCTGCCTCACCCACTGCCTCAATCGCTGCCTCAAACCACTGCCTCTTCAAAAACATGCTATTTGCCAGAGCGTTTTTGTACAGGGGACCCTCAACTAACAGCGGCATCGTCTAACGCCAAAATCGACTAATGGCTCACTTTGGGGTCAAAATATTGGCTCTACCAATCTTGAAAAACTCGTCTAAAGGCTTTCGTCCCGAAAGTGTCCATGCACCCTGAGCAGGCCCAGCCACTCCAAGACTCCTGTATAGCCAGTGTGCCATTGTTTACAAGCCACTGCGGTCGAGTCCATGCGTACATGCAATATATTTTGTATTATTCCATTGTTTTTAGTGCTTGTAACTGCTAAATAAGCTACCATGGGCCCAAAGAAAGTTTCTAGTGCCAGCCCTGTGATAAAGAAGGAAAGAAACACAATAAAATTCAAGAAAAAACTTGTAGTAAAGTACCGAAGTGGAGGAAGAAGAGAGAAAAAAGAATGTGCCTTCTGCAGTATGTAACTGTATTTGTGTATACTTGAATAAATTTACTTATTTATAAATTAAAATGTAAATATTTCTTATTTATAAATTACACACATTGTTTAAGTGTGGTGGTGGTGGAGGGTTGTGCTGGTGTCTCCACCACCACCACCACAGCTTCTCTCAGTGGCGGTTCTTAAACCCAACAACAACACTTACACCATTTACTCCTCTCATACATTATGACATATTTAATTCATTCTAGAGCATATATCATGTTTCTATGTTATTAATACAGTGGAACCTCGGGTTACGAACGCCCCACCATGCAAATTTTTCAGGATATGAGCTGCTGTTCAGTCAATTTTTTGCTTCAGGATATGAAAAATATTTCAGGATGCAAACTTCCCCTTCAAGGGAGGTTCCTTAAATAAATAAATAAAATATATATTTCTTTGCAAAGGTTACAATGTGTGTTTACATATCATAATATGACTGGAGCAAAGAAAGCCACTATCATGCCGAGGCATTTCGGGCAGAAATGCCTACTTAAAGACTACTTAAGTCTAGACAGGTGAAAAGTGTACCAGTAGTAGCTACCAATGAATATCAAAATGGTATACAATACAGACAGGTAGCTACCAATGTTTTGCTGATGGTGGTGCCAACTACTGGCAGCCTTTAGAAGTTTCTCCTTACTGTTATTATTATTACTATTATATTGCATTGTCATCGGCAGCGGTGGCAGCAGTGGTTGCGGCAGCAGCAGCGGTGGCAGCAGTGGCAGCGGCAGCAGTGGTGGCGGCAGCAGCAGTGGCAGCAGTGACGGCGGCAGCAGCAGCGGCGGTGGCAGCGACAGCGGTGGCAGCAGCAGCAGTAGCAGCAGTAGTAGTAGTAGTAGTAGTAGTGTAGTACGTATGTGGTGAAGGGCTCTTGATCTAGGGAATTTGATCTGAGCTCCAGGTCCCTAAATTAATAATAATAATAATAATAATAATAATAATAATAATAATAATAATAATAATAATTATTATTATTATTATTATTATTATTATTATTATAATACTTAAGTACTACTAATAATGATAATTTTTGTTTTTTTCAACAAATTGGCCGTCTTCCACCAAGGCAGGGTGACCCAAAAAAGAAAGAAAATCCCCAAAAAGAAAATACTTTCATCATCATTCAACACTTTCACCACACTCACACATTATCACTGTTTTTGCAGAGGTGCTCAGAACACAACAGTTTAGAAGCATATACATATAAAGATACACAACATATCCCTCCAAACTGCCAATATCCCAAACCCCTCCTTTAAAGCGCAGGCATTGTACTTCTCATTTCCAGGACTCAAGTCCGATTATATGAAAATAACCGGTTTCCCTGAATCCCTTCACTAAAGATTACCCTGCTCACACTCCAACATATCGTCAGGTCCCAAGTACCATTCGTCTCCATTCACTCCTATCTAACACGCTCACGAATGCTTGCTGAAAGTCCAAGCCCCTCGCCCACAAAACCTCCTTTACCCCCTCTCTCCAACCCTTTCGAGGATAACCCCTACCCCGCCTTCCTTTCCCTATAGATTTATATGCTTTCCATGTCATTCTACTTTGATCCATTCTCTCTAAATGACCAAACCACCTCAACAACCCCTCTTCTGCCCTCTGACTAATACTTTTATTAACTCCACACCTTTTCCTAATTTCCACACTCCGAATTTTCTGCATAATATTTACACCACACATTGCCCTTAGACAGGACATCTCCACTGCCTCCAACCATCTCCTCGCTGCTGCATTTACCACCCAAGCTTCACATCCATATAAGAGTGTTGGTACTACTGTACTTTCATACATTCCCTTCTTTGCCTCCATAGATAAAGTTTATTGACTCCACATATACCTCAATGCACCACTCACCTTTTTTTCCCTAATCAATTCTATGATTAACCTCATCCTTCATAAATCCATCCGCTGACACGTCAACTCCCAAGTATCTGAAAACATTCACTTCTTCCATACTCTTCCTCCTCCCCAATTTGATATCCAATTTTTCTTTATCTAAATCATTTGATACCCTCATCACCTTACTCTTTTCTATGTTCACTTTCAACTTTCTACCTTTACACACATTCCCAAGCTCATCCACTAACCTTTGCAATTTTTCTTTAGAATCTCCCATAAGCACAGTATATATCAGCAAAAAGTAACTGTGTCAATTCCCATTTTGAATTTGATTCCCCATAATTTAATCCCACCCCTCTCCCGAACACCCTAGCATTTACTTCTTTTACAACCCCATCTATAAATTTATTAAACAACCACGGTGACATTACACATCCCTGTCTAAGACCTACTTTTACCGGGAAGTATTCTCCCTCTCTTTTACACACGGTAACCTGAGCCTCACTATCCTCATAAAAACTCTTTACAGCATTTAGTAACTTACCACCTATTCCATATACAGATCTCCCTCAACATTCACGAGGGTTAGGGGATCAAGAGCCTCGCGAATGTTGAAAAACTGTGAATGTTTGGTGCCCCAATATATTGCTGGGAAATATATTACAATACTGCTTCCTAACTTGTTGAACCATGAACAATCATAAAATACATGAAAACGTCGTAAATTGTACTAAATATATACATGTTATGCTTTAATAACGTATGTTATTTAATAACATGTATGTTAATAACATGTATGTTATTAAATACCACAGACTCCACCACTGCCTCCACCAATGCCTCCACCACTTCCTCCACCACTGCGAGTCCCTACTACCCTCCCTCCGACCCCCGCAACTGGCAGCCAGCCCTCCCACCACTCAGTGTGGTGAGTGTTTTGTTTGTTCATTATTTGCTATTAAATTACAGAATAAATAATGTAAACCCATTCATGACTGCATATTGGAATGGCTATTAGGAAAGGTATTAGACGGTGACATCATGTGTTTACTCTTGAACACAGCAAAGAATCGAACATTTCTGCTATTGCTAATAATAACAATAGTAATAATAATAATAATAATAATAATAATAATAATAATAATAATAATAATAAATACGATATAATTGAAGAAGGAAATTGTACAAAAATACGAGGGAGTGGTTGACACATCATCAGTGTGACTTTGTTTATGCTGGAGTGAACATTAGTCTCCCTGCTCTTCCAAACATTTCACAATAATTCAGCAGTTGAGGCAGTGATATTTAATAACATATATGTTATAAATAATAATAGTACATGTTATTATTAATAACATGTATTATTATTAACATGTATGTATTTAATAACATATATGTTATAAATAATAATAGTACATATTATTAATAACATGAATTATTATTAACATGTATGCTATTAAATACCATTGCCTCAATCACTGCCTCTACCACTCCAGTCACACTCAATCTACAAGCACCAAACACAGTGAATTATTGTGAAATGTTTGGAAGAGCAGGGAGACTAATGTTCACTCCAGCATAAACAAAGTCACACTGATGATGTGTCAACCACTCCCTCGTATTTTTGTACAATTTCCTTCTTCAATTATATCATATTTATTATTATTATTATTATTATTATTATTATTATTATTATTATTATTATTATTATTATTATTATTACTATTGTTATTATTAGCTGTAGCAGAAATGTTTAATTCTTTGCAGTGTTCAAGAGTAAACACATGATGTCACCATCTAATACCTGTCCGAATAGCCATTCCAATATGCAGTCATGAATGGGTTTACATTATTTATACTGTAGTTTAATAGCAAATAATGAACAAACAAAACACTCACCACACTGAGTGGTGGGAGGGCGGGCTGCCAGTTGCGGGGGTCGGACGGAGGGTAGTAGGGACTCGCAGGTGGCGGGAAACTTAAATATGATTTGGCGGCTGGGAATTTGGTGGCTGGGAATTTGGCGGTTGGGAATTCGCGAATGTGTGAAGCCCGTGAAAGTTGAAAACATGAATGTTGAGGGAGACCTGTACTTGCAACATCTGCCACATTGCTCCTCTATCCACTCTATCATATGCCTTTTCTAAATCCATAAATGCAATACATAATAATAATTACGTATAATATAATAGTATATAATAATAATAAAATAATACAGTGGACCCTCAACTAACAGAGGCATTAAGTAATGGCAAATTCGTCTAATGGCGTGTTTTGGCGTAAAAAATGTCTCTACCAACGGCGCAAAACTCTACCAATGATGTTCATCTGGAACGTGTCCACATGCCGGGAGCGCGGCCTGAGCGGGCCCAGCCACTCCAAGAGTCAGTGTGCCATTGCTTACAAGCTGTTGCGGTCGATTGCACGTGTGCCTGCCATATATTTTGGATTATTCCAGTGTTTTTAGTGCTTGTAACTGTTAAATAAGCCACCATGGGCCCCAAGAAAGCTCCTAGTGCCAAACCTGTGTTAAAAAGGGTGAGAATTACAATGAAAACAAAGAAAGAGATACATAATTGAAAAATACGAGAGTGGAGTGCGTATGTCTGAGTTGGAAAGGCAATACAACAAATCACATTCAACCATCAGTGCGAATATTGCGACCCATGAATGGGTCACAATTTATATAATGTATATTACCTGTTCTTATAATTTTATATTGCTGATATTTGCAATTTTAGCTAAATTGTAAATATATTGCTTTATATTATTATTTGACTTAGTTATATTATTAGGCAGGATGTAACATTTACACCTTGCTCAGTGCTCATTGCTCGAGAGTGTTAAGTAGCTGTCCGCATTGGCAAACTACCACTCCGCTTGTTTCACTGCTGGCTTCTCTGTAGTTGCTGGGCAGCAGCAGTCCACGGAGAGTCACGTGATCAGGGTGGAGTGATCACACCTCACCTGGGTGAGAGGACTGCCTTGCCTTGGCTAGCTCTCTCTCTGTTTGACGGTGATTCCAACACCTCCCTCTCCGGCTCTCCCTTGCTGGCCCTTGTTGGAACATCATCTCTGTCACTCTCTCTTGTTGGTGGTTCTGTGTAACTCTGTTCACAGAGCATAGCCTAGACTTAGTGATTTTCGACGTTTTCCTGAGGTTGTGTGTCACACTGACACTCTGAGAGACTCAGGTCCTAAGCTGTAGCTTCTGACCTAATTTGTACTGGTATCTGTGCACCTTCACAGTCGGGGATCTTCTTATGCTGAACTTAGATTCCGTAGTATGGGAGTTTTGTGACTTTTGTGGAGGATCTGCAGATGGTCCCTACCTAGGCTTGTTGTGTTATCTCCTTGTTCCTGATTCTGTGTTGCTGGTGCTTGTTATATTTCTGCTCGGCGAGTTGGTCATTTTACTGTTCAAGCAAGCTGTTCTGATTGCCAGGTTGGTCAAGAAGTTAGTTTATGTGAGGACTTTTAGTCAGTCAATGGTTAAGTCTAGTCAAGTCTTGAGACACAGCGAACTACTTAGAGCACAAACACACATACTCACTCGTACAGTGGACCCCCGGTTTGCGATGGCATCGGTATCCGATAAATCCGGTATTCTATATATTTTAATGCAAAAAATTTTGCCTCAGTTCCCGTTAAAAAACCTGGTATATGCAATTCGTCCAAGACATGTCCATGTGTGGCCTGAACTGCCCCGTGCGTGCCAGTGTTTACAAGCCAGCCAGTGTGCTCGCATCGATGGATAGATTCGGTACATTCCATATTATCACAGTGTTTTTGGTGCTTGTTTCTGCAAAATAAGTCACCATGGGCCCCAAGAAAGCTTCTAGTGCCAACCCTGTGGTAAAAAGGGTGAGAATTAGTATGGAAATTAAGAAAGATTTTGAAGGGTTTGGGGCTAACCCTGAGAAGCCTATGCCAGTTGTGGAATCCATTGTGCCTACTTCAAAAATTAAGGAAATGTGTGCAAAGTGGGTTGAACTGCAAACCTTTATGGATGAAAATCACCCTAACACAGCTACTGCAAGCCGTGCTGGTGACTATTACAATGACAATGTTGTGGCCCATTTTAGACAAATCGTAAAGGAACGAGAGGTACAGAGCTCTATGGACAGATTTGTTGTGCGACAGAGATCCAGTGACTCTCAAGCTGGTCCTAGTGGCATTAAAAGAAGAAGGGAAGTAACCCCGGAAAAGGACTTGCTACCTCAAGTCCTAATGGAAAGGGATTCCCCTTCTAAACAATAAGTTCGACACTCTCCCCTCCTCCCATCCCATCAATCATCACCAGATCTTCATTAAAGGTAAGTGTCATGTATTCTATTGTTAGTAGAGTACTATAAACTGTGCATGTCTTCTTCAGTTTGTGTGCATTAAACTTAATATTTCATGTGGTAAGTTTTTTTTTCATACCTTTGGGAGTCTTGCACAGATTAATTTGATTTCCATTATTTCTTATAGGGAAAATTGATTCACTTTTTGATAATTTTGGTTTACGATGAGCTCTCAGGAATGGATTAATACCGCAAACCAGGGTCCACTGTATATACATACTAGTATTATGTTCTTAAATGCTGACAATGTACCAGATGGCACTTAAAAGCCATAAAGATATGATGTGTGCTTTCAGCACAATACTACTGTACATGAGAGAAGTGTAGGAAGTTGTATCCTATATTATATTAAATTGATTACTTTGATATTGTCCACCTAGACAACTTTATCTTTATTAATAAACTTCTTAAATATTATTTTCTTTAGTTAGTAGACTACCAGTTGTAATCCTGAAGCACTTGTTACTACTAAATTCTAATGGATAACTGGACCAGGATACTGACTACTTGTTACAAAAACCCAGTAACAGGCTGGATGCTAGAAGGGCAGTCCTTTCTAGCATTCACTGGAGATCTCTATCATTATTAGACATCGCATTTTTTGTAACAGGGAACTTAAAGGCAATCAAGGAAGCTGTTGTTGCTAAAGGTTCAAGTATATTTTCAAAATGGAGACCGCAAATAACTGAAGAGGTAGAGAGACTGTTATTGGTATGAGTAAACGAAAAACAATTATCAGGAGATAGTGTTTCACAGTCTATAATTTGTGAAAAGGCAAGGCAGTTGCACGATGATCTCATTAAGGAAATGCCTGAAAATAGTGTTGCTCATGATGAATTTAAGGCCAGCAAAGGTTGGTTTGAGAGATTTAAGATTCGTAGTGGCAAACACAGTGTGGTAAGGCAGACAGTTCAGACAACAAAAGTAGCTGAAAAATATGTGAAGGACTTTAAGGAATACATAGAGACTGAAAACCTAAAACCTGAACAAGTGTTTAATTGTGACGAAACAGGCCTGTTTTGGAAGAAAATGCGAAACAGGACCTACATTACTCAGGAGGAAAAGGCACTCCCAGGACATAAGCCTATGAAATACAGGCTGACATTAATGTTGGGTAGTAATGCTAGTGGTGATTGCAAAGTGAAGCCTTTATTGGTGTATCACTCTGGAACTCCCAGAGTGTTAAGGAAAAAACAATATCATCAAAGGTAATTTGTTTGTGCTGTGGAGATCAAACAGTAAGGCATGGGTCATTAGAGTATTTTTCTTGGACTGGTTTTATGGTGCGTATGGCCCCACTGTGACAAAATACCTCCAGGAAAAAGAAATTGTCACAAAAGTGCCTCCTGGTAATGGACAATGCTCCTGCTCATCCTCACGACTTGCAAGAGGAAATTGCAGGGGAGTTTGGTTTTGTTAAGGTGAAGTTTTTGCCTTCTAATACAACTCCTCTCCTCCAGCCCATGGACCAGCAGGTCTTTGCAAACTTCAAAAAACTCTACACAAAAGCAGTGTTTCAAAAGTGCTTTGAAGTGACCTCAGACATTCAATTGACCCTAAGAGAGTTTTGGAAAGATCACTTTAGTATCCTCAGTTGTGTAAACCTTATAGGTAAGGCTTGGGAGGGAGTGACTAAGAGGACCTTGAACTCTGCCTGGAGGAAACTGTGGCCAGAATGTGTAGAAGAGAGGGATTTTGAAGGGTTTGGGGCTAGCCCTCAGAAGCCTATGCCAGTAGTGGAAACTATTGTGTCATTGGGGAAGTCCTTAGGGTTGGAGGTTTGTGGCGAGGATGTGGAAGAGTTGGTGCAGAACAACGAGGAAGAACTAACCACTGCAGACCTGCAAGAGCTTCAGGTGCAACAGCAACAGATCACATCTCAGGAACGTTCTTCAGAGCAGGATGAAGAGAGATGGAGGAAGATGACTGCGTCAAGGATTAGGGAAATGTGTTCAATGTTTACAAAGGTGCAAGCATTTATCAATGAATTTTATCCTGTCACAGAGGTTGCAAGCTGTATTGGCAACATGTACAATGACATTCTTGTGTCCCATTTTAGGGAAATCCTAAGGGCACGTGAGATACAGAGCTCTCTGGACAGATATTTTGTGCGACAGGGGCCCAGTGACAGTCAAGCTCGTCCTAGTGGCAGTAAAAAACCAAGAAGGGAGGTAACCCCACCAAAGGGCTTGGTACCTCAAGTATTTATGGAAGGGGATTTCCCTTCCAAACAATAAAACACCTCCACCATCTTCCCTCCTACCGTCTTATCACTCATCAACAACTCCACAATAACGGTAAGTGGCATTTAATTATTGTTTATTTTGCATGTCCCATTCGTTTTAGTGTAGGGAAATGTATATTTCATGTAAAAAAAAAAAATTCATACTTTGGGGTGTCAGGAATGGATTAATTCTATTTCCATTATTTCTTATGGGGAAAATTAATTCGACCAATGACAAATTCGACTAACGGCAAGCTCTCTGGAACGGATTAATGCCATTCGTTGAGGGTCCACTGTAATATAATAATATATAATATAATAATATGTACAATAACAATTATAATAATAATAGTACATGTATGTACGTACTGCGTATAATTTAGTTTGACAACACCACCACCAGACAGCAGTGTCAATCAAAACAATGGTCACCAATGCACATGTGCTTATGGAGTTACCCTCGTGGTGCAAGGAATTCTTGTGATTGCCTTACATTTTGTGCAGTTAATTCACCAGATTTCTTTCTTCTGACCATGGGTCCTAAGAAAGCAAATGCAATGGAAAGTGCCGAGAAGAAAAAGAGGAAGATTTGCATGGAATTAAAGCAAGAAATGATTAATAAGCACAGACTAGGTACGAGGGTTGAGGACTTAGCGAGTTGAGTACAAGCATAGCCCCTATACTATATGTACAATACTAAAGCAGAAGGAGTCTATAAAGGCTATAGTGCCAGCAAAGGGCATTACAGTAATTTCTAAGCAGTGGACCTCTGTCAATGAAAAGATGGAAAAGCTGCTGTTGACATTGTTGACGGAGAAACATCTCACAGGAGATATGTAGTGTAGTGAGATAAACATAAAAATTGTACATAACAGTTCTTAAGATTATTATTATAATCAAGGGGGAAGTGCTAAACCCATAGAATTATACAGCGCCTGGAGGGGGGGAAGGTATTCAGGCTTAATTCGGGGAACTGGAGCACAGATCCAATTCCCTAAATCAAGAGCCCCTCACCATCATCAAGGAGCCTTCCTTGAGGGGCAATTCTTAAGAAAAGTGTGAACTCCTGACAGGATATGTCGCTCTGTATTTCTTCTCCAAGGTATGCAAATGCCATATGTAAACCAGATCTAATTCAGTTAACCTCACAAACCCCGTTTTCTCTTATAACACCTCTCACATTTTCATAGCAAGAATGCGCAACCACTCCCGACCACAATCCTCCTCCCTCCGCCGTCCATGAAATGACGTATTTTATTCGTTCTAGTGTATATCAGGTTTCTATGTTTTTTATATTGTTTATTATGTCACATTAGATGAATTGTGACAGATAAATAAGCCGTAGAGCTGCTATTAGGGTTATTTTGTCATGCCTCCTGAGAGCAGGAACTCAGCTGGAATGAATTAATTGCATTTCAATTAATTCAAATGAGGAAAACTGATCCAGCATACAAACAAATCAGGATACGAATAAGTCCACGGAACAAATTAAATTCGTAACACGAGGTTCCACTGTACTGTTTATGAAGTCATATTAGATGAATTGTGATAGATAAATAAGCTGTAGAGATGATATTAGCATCATATTGAAGCATAATAAACTTGCCTTCCTCTTGCCTCCTATGTGTCTACCATACACTAACAAGTCAAGTCAATAAAGGTAAGTGTAATGTTAAATTTATTTATTTATTTAGTAATTTAAGCATACAAACAGAGGTACAAAAAATACAGGTAAGAGCAGCATGCCAAAGCCACTTATATGCATAGCATTACGGGCTGGCTTAAAATTAACTTAAGATTAACTAAGCAATGATGAAATCAGTGATAAAACATTATTGTAAACAGATAACTATAAAGCACAAATGAGTATTACAAAGATAGGTCATATGGTTGCTTGCATTGCTGTACATTCAGTCGAATGGAGTATTCAGTTAGGTAGTGTATTTAAAAAAATAATAAAGTTAGATTGGGTCCTAGGTTTAACATCTGTGTGATATAATTGTGAGTAACATATAGGATATACAATTTATAAGGTTCAGTTATTCAGTATTTATTTGGTTTTGAGTGAGTAAGTGATCTTTGAGAAGAGGCTTGAATTTATAAACAGGTAGTGTTTCTTTTATATTTACAGGTAATGAATTCCAGGTTTTAGGGCCTTTTATGTGCATTGAGTTTTTGCATAGTGTGAGATGGACACGAGGAACATCAAAGAGTGATCTGTGCCTTGTGTTATGGTCATGTGTTCTGTTGAGGTTGGCAAGGAGATGTTTGAGGGGAGGGTTAATATCAGAGTTAAGTGTTCTATGTATGTAATAGGTGCAATAATAAGTATGGATGTTTTGTATGGTGAGTAGGTTGAGTGTTCTGAATATTGGTGGAGTGTGTTGCCTGTAGTGAGAATTTGTTATCATTCTAACTGCAGCCTTTTGTTGGGTAATTAGTGGTCTGAGATGGTTAATTGTTGTTGAGCCCCATGCACAAATTCCATAGGTGAGATAGGGGTAAATAAGAGAGTGATAAAGGGCCAGGAGGGCTGACTGTGGAACATAGTACCGTATCTTCGATAGTATGCCTACAGTCGTGGAGATTTTCTTAGAAATTTGTTGTATATGTGTATGAAATTTGAGTCTATTATCGAGGTGGATTCCTAGGAATTTTCCCTCTGTTAGCTTTGTGATAGGTGATCCGTTTATTGTTATGTTAAGAGGTACATCTGTAGCTCTGTTACCAAACTGAATGAAGTAGGTTTTGTCAATGTTTAGTGTAAGTTTGTTAGTCCTCATCCAGGTAGATATTTTCTGTAATTCGGAGTTTACAGTATTGGCTAGCGTGACTGGGCTCGGGTGAGAGAAGACGTATGTAGTGTCATCTGCAAAAAGTGTGGGTTTGAGTAATTGCGAAGCATTTGGTAGGTCATTTATGTATAGGAGAAAGAGAAGAGGGCCAAGGACACTTCCCTGTGGGACA
Organism: Cherax quadricarinatus; assembly: GCF_038502225.1. Taxonomy (NCBI): domain Eukaryota; kingdom Metazoa; phylum Arthropoda; class Malacostraca; order Decapoda; family Parastacidae; genus Cherax; species Cherax quadricarinatus. The sequence goes on along the minus strand of NC_091344.1, from coordinate 26,003,264 downwards.
CCAGCTGTAATTGGTTGTGCGGAAGAGCTTGCCCCATTTGCGTACACATATTAGCTTCTGTTGCTGAGGTAAGACTTGAGGTAGTTGAGGGAGTGCCCTCTAATACCATAGTGTGACAATTTTACGTGGAGCAAGTCATGGTCAACTGTATCAAAAGCTTTACGTAAGTCAATGAAGATCCCCAGTGGGACTTCTTTTTTCTCTATTGCAGTGTATATATGTTCTAGCATGTGTATAATAGCATCATTAGTATTTTTATTAGGCCTGAATCCAAATTGGCAGGGGTTGAGAATGTTTTGGGAGATGAAGTAGGAGTAGATTCGTTTATGAATTAATTTTTCGAAGATTTTTGAGAGAGGGTGTAAGCTGGATATTGGCCTATAGTTATTCAACTCTGTTTGGTCTCCTCCTTTATGGATCGGGGTGACCCTTGCTATTTTGAGAACTGTAGGGAAGGTGGAGGATTCAATGGATTTGTTAAAGAGTGTTGCAATGATTGGTGATAGTACTTGTGACGCTTTTTTGTATATAAAGGATGGTAAGGTATTTAAATCTCCTGCCTTGTTTTTCAGTGCGTTGATAATAAGGGAGACTTCGTATGGGTTAGTCGGAGCTAGGAACAGTGTGTTCGGGTAGTTGCCAGTGAGGTAGTCATTTGGTGGGGTATCTGAGCTTGGGATTTTATTGGCAAGGTTTTGACCTATAGTGGAGAAGAAATCATTGAGTCTGTTTGCTGTTTCTGTTGGTGGGAGTTGGGGTTCATCCGATTTTGCTAATTTTATTTCGCTATGTCGTGATATCTTTTTTGTTCCCAGAATTTCTGATAGGGTCTTCCAGGTCTTTTTTATATCACCTCGTAAGTTGGATAATCTGTTCTCATAATACAATTTTTTTGCCCTTCTTATCAGGCTGGTTAGGATTGACGAGTAACGTTTTGTTTGGTCTCTGGTTATGTGACCCATTCTGTACTGTTTTTCATATCGGTGTTTTGTATTTATGGATTTGAGAATGCTGGGTGTTAGCCAGGGACTGTTCAGTCTCTTAGCTGTCATCTGTTTAGTTTTTTTAGGGCAGTGCTTGTTATAAAGGTATTGGGTCTTTTTTAGAAAATTATTAAAACATTCGTCAATATCTGTATAGATTTCTAGATTCATTTATCCATTTTATTAGTGCTTTATATTTATTTGTCATTGTTTTCTGTATGTTTATTTTTAATCTTTAAAAAAAATATTTTTTGTTAATACTTTTGGCTGTCTGAAACAGATTAACTGGATTTCCATTACTTCTTATGGAGAAAATTAATTCAGCCAACGGCTAATTCTACTAAAGGCTAGCTCTCTGAAACGGATTAAAGGCGTTAGTTGAGGGTCCACTGTATATTACAATAGTCCTGGAGGTGATTCTAGACAATACTGCTTTATATTCCATCATTCTCATCTTAGTCGAATTGCTCATGTAATGTATCTCAGAAGACTGTTTTAATTCCAGCAATTTCATGGACAACACGACTGGGCACTTTCCTTCTGCCCCTGCAATCTGATGTATGTGAGAGTCGGGCAGGATAGACCTAGTGTCCTTTTCACTCGTTGCTTAGACTTTTGAGAAAGAAGAGTGCCCGTACCCTCCATCAGCTAGCAGTTGGCTTTACGAGTTGTAGAATTCCCACAGGTTCACCTCCCTCGTTGTGTAGGTATTCAAGTACTAGTTGCTGCTGTCACAACAATTCGTCTCGTCTTTCTACATCCAAGTAGGAAAGAGTGTTCTCTCATTCTGCTCCTACATTATGAATCACACTGTAATTCTGCTTAGTCTCCAGGTTCCGTTTGCCATGATCGTCGAAGGAATACAACTAACCAGTAAGTTAATCTGCACACCTGAATCCTTAAGTACCGATTATTTTTATATATTTTAATACACTAACTGTCTCCCAATGAGGAAGGGTGACCCGAAAAAGTAACACTTTTACCATCACTTACACTTTCACTGTCTTGTCAGAGGAGCGCAGATACGACAGTTCAAGTGTGCCTCCAAACAGTAAATATCCCAAAACCGCTTCTTCAGAGTGCAGGCACCGTACTTTCCACCTCCAGGACTCACGTTCGGCTAACCAATTTCGCTAAATCCCCTTATAAAACATTACCTTGCTCACACTCCAACAGCTTGTTATTTTCAAACAAACAAAAAAAAATTATTTATTCAAATGGTAGTATTAAACCATAAGAATTATGTTCTGTTTGTCTTTAGTATGGAAGGTCGCCTTTGCTGAACATCAACATTGGTCATTGTGAAGAATGATTTTTTAATCTATATTTCTTCCTTGTATTGCCAGGGCTTAGTTAGGAATTCAGTTTAATTATCCTTCCAACCTTGGGATGTAACCTCAGATCTTCTGGTCTGCCGTGACTGGTATTATCAATACATTCCGTTGAAGTCCCTCTGGGCCATGGGTCCATTTTGAGCCATCCATTAAAATTCTTTAGTGAATAATGTCAGTGTAACGTGGCAGTATTTGTAAATGTATAAATCTAAGAATTATCTCTAGACCATGCCATTTGTGACTTTTAAGCCGGCATAGGACAGTAACTAGATTCCGCTGGTCCCTACCTGTTGAATCAAGACTTTTCTCAGGGCTTACATTATTACGAGTTGCTCGGATATTGCTCATTTTTTGGCTGTGACATAGTTACTGGACTCCAGACTCTGTTCACCAATTCAGCGATATTTGAGCAGTGGAAGAGTTCTTAGTGGGTTTCAAAAGAGACACCACAGAAAAAACAGTTCTGAAGAATGGCAAATCCTTTTCTACCTCAAGGTTTGGTGGCACAGACAGAAAGTCATCAGCCATTCAGGATTGAATACCAGGTAGTGATTCAGTTTTTTTTGATTAAGACACAAAACTTGGTGTAATAAGGTGAATGGGGTGAGATTGTGACCGGGTTTGGTACTGACCAAAGGAGTCACTAGGTTATGATACATTTACCATAAATGGAAAAAAAAAACATCTTTTATAAGTATAAACAAAATCCATCATACAGTGGACCCTCAGTTATCGTAATTAATCTGTTCCTGAGAGAGTGACTAAAACCGAATTTGACGATATCTGAATTCACTTTCCGCATGAGAAATATTGTAAATCCAATTAATCCGTTCCAGACACCAAAAAGTTTTAAAAAAAAAGTAAGTTTTTACATGAGATATACATTTACCTACACAGAAAACAATGAGACATGAAGAATAAACAGTAATAACATGACACTTACCTTTATTGAAGACTTGTTGATGTATGGAAGACAGGAGGAGAGGATGGAGGAGTTACTATTGTTTGGAAGGGGAATGCCCTTCCATAAAGACTTCAGGTACCAAGTCCTTTTCTGAGGTTACTTCCCTTCTTTGTTTTTTAATGCCACTAGGACCAGCTTGAGAATCACTGGACCCCTGTTGCTCAAAAAATTGTTCCGGAGAGCTCTGTTTCTGGTGTTTCTTTAAAATTTCCCTAAAATGGGACACGACATTGTCACTGTACATGTTGCCAACACGGTTTTGTCAGGGTGATGTTCATCAATAAATGTTTGCACTTCAGTCCATTTTGCACAAATGTCCTTAATCTTTGAAGAAGGCACCTTCCTCCATCTCTCTTCCTCCTCCTCTGAAGCAATTTCCTGAGCTGTGGTCTATTGCTGTTGCAGATGAATGTCTTGCAGCTATTCAGTGGTTAGCTCTTCTCTGTAGTCCTCCACCAACTCTTCCACATCCTCGATACTCACCTCCAACCCCATGGAATTCCCAAATGCCACAATACTTTCCACAACTGCCATAGGCTCAACAGGGTCAGCCCTAAACCCTACAGAATCCCTCTCTTGGACACATTCTGGCCATAATTTTCTCCAAGCAGAGGTCAGAGTCCTGGAATTCACTCCCTCCCAAGCCTTACCTATAAGGTTGATGCAATGGAGGATACTGAAGTGATCTTTCCATACCTCTCTTATTGTCAATTCAGAGTCCGAGCTTTTATTAAAGCACCTTTGAAACATTGTTTTGGTGTAGAGTTTTTTAAAGTTTGAAATGACCTGCTGGTCCTTGGGCTGGAGGAGAGGAGTGGTATTAGGGGGCAAGAACTTCACCGTAATGAAACGAAACTCCTCCACAATTTGCTCATCCAAGTCTGGAGGATGAGCAGGAGCACTGTCTAGTACCAGGAGGCACTTGAGTTTCAATTAATTTTCCAGGAGGTACAGTGGTACCTCGGGATACGAACTTATTTCGTTCCAGAAACCTGTTTGCGTGTCGATACCGAACAAATTTGCTCCCATAAGGAATAATGTAAATTAGATTAATCCGTTTCAGACCCCAAAAAAAACACTTACAAAAACACGTACATAAACACAACTGTTCGAGTTTTGAGATGTTCGTATCCCGAGGTACCACTGTATTTCTTCACACTAGGGCCAAACATTTTATTGAACCAGTCAAGGAGAATCTCCCTCATGACTCTTGACAACACTGTTTTTCTTGAACACTCTGGGATTTTCAGAGTGATACACCAGTAAAGACTTCACTTTGAAATCCCCACTAGTATTACTACTGAACATAAGAGGTGGTCTGTCTTTCATAGGCTTTTGTCCAGGGAATGCCTTTTCTTCCTGCATGATATAAGGTCCTCTTTGGCATTTTCTTCCAAAAGAGGCCTGTTTCATCATAACTGAACACTTGTTGGGGTTTGAATTGTTCACCCTCTATGTACCCCTTGAATTCCTGACATATTTTTCAGCTGAATATTTGTCAGAACTTGCAGCCTCACCATGCCTTACCACACTGTGTATGCCACGACACCTTTTAAATCTCTCAAATCACCCTTCGCTGGCCTTAAATTCACTAACATCAGCACTAGTTCCAGGCACTTTCTTTACGAGATCATTGTGTAACAGCCTTGCCTTTTCACAAATTATCAACTGCATAACACTATCTCTTGATAATTGTTTCTCATTGATCTACACCAATAACAAAGTTTCCACATCTTCCAGTAGTTGCGATCTCTTGTTTTGTAAGCATATTTGCACCTTTCACAAAAACAGCTTCCTTGATTGCCTTTTTCTTGGCCACGATAGAAGCGATGGTTGTATGGGGTTCGTTATGCAACCTGGTAAGCTCTGCCACATATACTCCACTTTCATATTTTGCAATGATGTCTTTCTTGAATTCTATAGTGTTTTCACCTTCTTTACCAAAGGGCTGGCACTAGAAGCTTTCTTTGGGCCCATGGTGGCTTATTCAGTAGTTGCAAGCACAAAAAAAAATGGAATACAGTATTAGGAAATGTATCGTATGAACGAGTGGGGCGACAGTCACTCACTGATAAACAATAGCGGATTGACTATGAATGGTGTGGGATGGTGTGTGGGGCTGCTCGGGGTCCCTTGGGGCCGCACATACACGTTTGGGATGAACAACTATTACCAAAGTAAATGACGATCGCTGAGCCAATATTTTGATGAAAAAACGTTACGATTACCGAATATTACAAAATCTGACAACTAGGATATCCGGGGGTCCAATGTACTGTAATATCACATGCATTCCTTTCAAACATCAAAAAATAATACATCTTACCTAAGATCCCACCAGGCGCAGTTCCAGTCATCCTCATGAATTTTGTTACTAAACACATCCCATCGCCATAAATCTACCAGGTATCCAAAAGGCAGAAAAGCTACTTTTTCAAGTGCTATGCGCAAAAGGTAGTTGATGTCCTCCTCATGATCATTCCGAACTTCTTTAAGCAAGCCAATCTTATGAAGATGCTTCGGTGTAGATACACTCAAGGCTAATACGTCTCCTATGGCTTCATGGAATCCTGCAGGAAATATTCACATTTAAAACCACCTTTGCTCTAAGGAATAAATTATGCATTTCATTTAATAATGATGAGGAATTTTCAGTAGAGTATTAACTTACCTTACCAGCACTTCAGCTATGAAATGACAAAAATATTGTGTTTCCAATTATCAGTTTCCTAGTATGGATGCATTCCTTGTTGTTTTTCATTGGACTTAACTCATTATATAAACAGTTCAATAGGGAATCATGCCAACTCAGAGGAATCATGTTTAAGAATTCAATCTGGCCTCACCTAATGTCAACAAAAAGTATTCTTTTTTACATTTCATTCTAAATAAGTATTTTAAGTATTAACCAGTGTAGGTAGTCAAATGGAGTTGACCATCCTATACAGTATCCTCTACATGAAGCCCCTGTCACATGCCTTTGGCATTCTATGGAGAGGGAGCATGAACACAGGGGTCATCCCACACTCACTAAAAACAACAGACATAGCCCCACTCTACAAAGGAGGCAGTACAGCAATTGCAAAGAACTACAGACCGATAGCACTAACATCCCATATAAAAATCTTCGAAAGGGTTTTAAGAAGCAAGATCGCCAACCACCTAGATACCCATCAATTACACAACCCAGGGCAACATGGGTTTAGAGCAGGTCACTCCTGCCAGTCTCAGCTACTGGACCACTATGACAAGGTCCTGGATGCTGGAGAGGATAAATAAAATACAGATGTAGTATACACAGACTTTGCAAAAGCTTTTGACAAGTGTGACCATGGTGTAATAGCATACAAAATGAGTGATAGAGGAATAACAGGAAAAGTTGGAAGATGGATCCATAACTTCCTGACAAATAGAACACAAAGAGTAATAGTAAACAGAGTAAAGTCTGAGGCAGCTACGGTGAAAAGCTCTGTTCCACAAGGCACAGTGCTCTCTCCCATTCTATTCCTCATCCTCATATCTGACATAGACAGAGATGTAAGCCATAGCTTCGTGTCTTCCTTTGCGGATGACACCCAAATTGCCATGACAGTGACATCCATTGAAGACACTGCAAGATTCCAAGCGGATATCAACCAAATCATCAAATGGGCCACTCAAAACAATATGAAGTTCAATTAAGAGAAATTTCAACTACTCAGATATGGAAAACTTGAGGAAATTAAAACTCTATCAGGGTATACACCAATTTCTAACCATACAACAGAGCGAAAAAGTAATGTTAAGGACCTGGGAGTGATAATGTCAGACGATCTCACCTTCAAAAACAACAACAATGTATCTACCGCATCTGCTAGGAAAATGATAAGATGGGTAATGAGAACCTTCAAAACTAGGGATGCCAAGCCCATGATGATTCTCTTCAAATCACTTGTTCTCTCTGGGCTGGAATACTGCTTTACCCTAGCTGCCCCCTTCAAGGCAGTCAAAATTGCTGACCTGGAGAGTGTACAAAGAACTTTCATGGCACACGCAAGTATAAGGCACCTAAATTACTGGGAATGGTTGAAGTCTCTTGATTTGTATTCCCTGGAATGCAGGAGAGATATACATGATAATAAACACTTGGAAAAGGCTAGAGGGATTAGTACCAAACTTGCACACGAAAATCACTCCCTGTGAAAACAAAAGACTCGGCAGACAATGCAACATCCCCCCAATGAAAAGCAGGGGTGCCACTAGCACAATAAAAGACAACACAATAAGTGTCAGGGGTCCAAGGCTATTCAACTGCCTCCCAGCATACATAAGGGGGATTACCAACAGACCCTTGGCTGTCTTCAAGATGGCACTGGACAGGCACCTGAAGTCAGTACCTGACCAGCCGGGCTGTGGGTCGTATGTCACTTTGTGTCAAGCCAGCAATAACTGCCTGGTTGATTAGACCCTGATCCACCACGAGGCCTGGTTTCTGACTGAGCTGTGGGGGCGTTGATCCCCCTGTAACCCTCTCCAGGTATACTCCAGGTATGATGACACTACCAGTTACCTTTGTCCTCCGTGGTCATCCTGACTCTGGTGTCACATGACATTTTTGGAAGTAACATAAAATAAAAAATCAGAAACCACTTAAAGGTCCGTAATTCCCACTCGAGGGATACCTAGTTACCACTTGTTGAGACCTACAGTACCTAGTTACCACTTGTTAAGACCTACAGTACCTAGTTACCACTTGTTAAGATCTACAGTACCTAGTTACCATTTGTTAAGATCCTAGTTACCACTTGTTACAAACTACAGTACAGTGGACCCCCGGCATTCGATATTAATCCGTTCCTGAGAGCTCATCGAATACCGATAATATCGAAAACCGAATCAATTTTCCTCATAAGAAATAATGGAAATCAAATTAATCCGTGCAAGACACCCAAAAGTATGAAAAAAAAAATTTTACTACATGGAATATTAAGTTTAATGCAATAGAATAATAATAAAATAATTGACACTTACCTTTAATGAAGATTTGGTGATGATTGATGGGATGGGAGGAGGGGAGAGGTGTTAAGTGTTTAGAAGGGGAATCCCCTTCCATTAGGACTTGAGGTAGCAAGTCCTTTTCCGGGGTTACTTCCCTTCTTCTTTTAATGCCACTAGGACCAGCTTCAGAGTTACTGGATTTCTGTCGCACAACATATCTGTCCATAGTGGCCTGTACCTCCCGTTCCTTTATGACATCCCTAAAGTGTTTCACAACAATGTTAGTGTAATAGTCACCAGCACGGCTTGCAATAGCTGTGTTAGGGTGATTGTCATCAAAAAAGGTTTGCACTTTAAGCCACATTGCACACATTTCCTTAATCTTTGAAGTAGGCAACTTCTTCAATTTCTCTATCCCCTCCTCCAAAGCAGTTTCCTCAGGTCTGCCCTCTTGCTGTTCAAGATGATCTATCAGCTCATCAGTGGTTAGTTCTTCACTGTCCTCCTCCACCAACTCTTCCACATCCTCCCCACTAACCTCCAACCCCAAGGACTTCCCCAATGCCACAATGGATTCCTCAACTGGCATAGGATTCTCAGGGTTAGCCTCAAATCCTTCAAAATCCCTTTTGTCTACACATTCTGGACACAGTTTTTTCCAAGCAGAGTTCAAGGTCCTCTTAGTCACTCCCTCCCAAGCCGTACCTATCAGGTTTATACAATTGAGGATATTAAAGTGATCCTTCCAAAACTCTTTTAGAGCCAGTTGAGTTTTTGTGGTCACTACAAAGCACTTTTGAAACATAGCTTTTGTGTACAGTTTCTTGAAGTTGGAAATGACCTGCTGGTCCATGCGCTGCAGGAGAGGAGTGGTATTAGGAGGCAAAAACTTGACCTTAATGAAGCTCATGTCCCCAGAAAGTCGCTCTGACAAGTCTGTAGGATGACCAGAGGCATTGTCTAATACCAAGAGGCACTTAAGGTCTAATTTCTTTTCAGTTAGGTAATTTTTCACAGTGGGGGCAAATGCATGGTGTAACCAGTCATAGAAAAAGTCCCTAGTGACCCATGCCTTACTGTTTGCCCTCCACAGCACACACAAATTAGCCTTGAGGACATTGTTTTTCCTGAACACTCTGGGAGTTTCAGAGTGATACACCAATAAAGGCTTCACTTTGCAATCACCACTAGCATTGGCACACATCAACAGAGTAAGCCTGTCTTTCATAGGCTTATGTCCTGGGAGTGCCTTTTCCTCCTGAGTAATGTAGGTCCTGCTTGGCAATTTCTTCCAAAACAGGCCTGTTTCGTTGCAATTAAACTCTTGTTCAGGTTTCAGTCCTTCACTGTCTATGTAATCCTTGAATTCCTTCACATATTTTTCAGCTGCTTTTTGGTCTGAACTGGCAGCCTCACCATGCCTAATCACATTATGTATGCCACTACGATTCTTAAATCTTTCAAACCAACCTTTGCTGGCCTTAAATTCACTCACATCACCACTATTTGCAGGCAATTTCTTTACCAAATCGTCATGCAACTGCCTAGCCTTTTCACAAATGATCGCTTGAGAGATGCTATCTCCTGCTATCTGTTTTTCATTTATCCACACCAATAACAATCTCTCAGCATTTTCTAACACTTGCAGTCGCTGTTTCGTAATCACAGTTGCACCTTTTGCAAGAACAGCTTCCTTGATTGCCGTTTTCCTGGTCACTATAGTAGAGATGGTTGATTGGGGTTTATTATACAACCTAACCAGCTCCGACACACGCACTCCACTTTCGTACTTTGCAATTATCTCTTTCTTCATTTCATAAGTCATTAGCGACTTTTTTCTTGAAGGGTTGGCACTAGAAGCTTTCTTGGGGCCCAGGGTGACTTACTTTGCAGAAACAAGCACCAAACACAGTGATAATATGGAATGTACTGAATGTATCCTTAGATGCGCGCACACTGGCTGGCTTGTAAACACTGGCACACAAGGGGCAGTTCAGGCCACACGTGGACACGTCTCGTACAAATCGTATCGAATACCGGGTTTTCAATCGAATACCGAGGAAAATCTTTTGCGATAAAATGTATCGAATACCGGATTTATCGAATACCGATGCCATCAAATACCGGGGGTCCACTGTACCTAGTTACCACTTGTTAACAGCTACAGAACCTAGTTACCACTTGTTAAGAACTAGAGTACCTAGTTACCACTTGTTAACAGCTACAGTATGTAGTTACCACTTGTTAAGACCTACAATACCTAGTTACCACTTGTTAGGAACTATAATACGTAGTGGTAATAGTGTGTTCCTCTCCACTGGCCTCTGTGGTTTTCTTTACGTTTACAAATATTGTAGCGTTCACTATTTAATTCAGTGGATATTTTTAAAGGAAAAAACTGGAAAACATAATAATGGTTAGTTTTGATGTGGTTAGTTTGTTCACTCAAACTAGCGATATGACTGAACTATTTTGAGGTGTAAATCCGCTGAAAGGGATCCGAATTTTCATGTTCTTTATAAAAAATGATCTTAAGTCTTATTGAATTACGAATTTCACAAAATCAGTTCTCGTGTGAAGGAGCTTTAATTAAGAGCCAAGTTTTTCCTGAATTTATGGAATACAGTACTTTGAGAGTGAAGTTTTTACCACAATTTTTGAGTGTGAGGTCACTCGCTTGGTTACGACTGGTTCATGATGAATGCACAGCCTGTCCTTCTGTCATCTGCTACGTATCATAGTTCTTAGATCAACTTCTCTGAGTACAAATTATAAGCTTAAAGTTTAATGCAAAGAAAATGCCAAACTCGCATTTTCTGCAGCCTCATGGTAAAAATATGACTGTTTTAAAGAAATGTAGAAAAGCAAGATTTTTGTGTAATTACTTTATCTGCACACCCTTCTTTAATGTCTTCTAAGAAAAAGAGGCGTCAATGCGGGACTATCGAATATGTTCAACACTTTATCCAAATACGATTACACTAAGAGTTTCATAGACTGCTTATTTCTTGACCAGTGGTAACTTTGTTTTGTTGTGGCTATAGAAATAAAAAATGAAATTATAAATTTAATTATTTTTAAATGTATGAACTAAACCTTGGAAACAAAATTCTATCACATTATGATGTAATTTGCATACCCTTAATTAAGAAACTTTTTAAATAAAAAAATGTTTTTAGAAGATACAAAGATGAATGATGACATTTGTATATTTCCATGCTCAGATGGTGTAACTAACGACGCTGAAGTTAACTCATGACACTGAGTTTGACTCTCCGATTATTACTGATTTTGTCATCACTGAAGGCTCTTGACTCGCATAATGAGTCTAACAACATCCTCATTGTAGAAGCCAGATACAAATACTAAAAAATCCAGGAAAAGGGAATTAATGTACAATTGTTATTTATCCCATTACAGACTGGATAAAGTTGATACATTAGGCAAAAGAAAGTACCCCAAAGAAAAGTATAGAATATAACTTTGGTGTATATGTGTCTAGCATTATGAATAATATTAAAAGAGAAGTAATAATGAAATTGAATGTTATAAAAATGCAGTCAGAAGCCTGAGATCTATAACCCACTATGATAACATGATTGCATATGAGGAAGTTTTTTGGAGCAACTTGCAATATGAATAAACTGTAAATGTAGTAGCCAGGCTTAAGCTTGATTGTCAGTACTACTGGAAGCATGGCAGACACACACACGATGATCAAACCAAATGCTAAGTATGTGTCCAACCTTAATGTCATTATCTTGAACACCATTTGCTTTACTGTCTGTTCATTGAGGAGTACATATAGAGATAGGCAGTATAATAACCTACATGATATGTCAAAATATCTTATTAATGAAAATAAGATACCAGATATGTAGTAGTAGTAGGTTGGTAGACAGCAACCACCCAGGGAAGTACTACCGTCCTGCCAGATGACTGTGAAACAAAAACCTGTAATTGTTTTGCATGATGGTAGGATTGCTGGTTTCTTTTTCTGTCTCATAAACACGCTAAGATAACAGGGATATCTTGCTACTCCTACTTACACTTTGGTCACACTTCACAGACACGCACATGCATATATATATATACATACATCTAGGTTTTTCTCCTTTTTCTAAATAGCTCTTGTTCTTTTTTATTTCTTCTATTGTCCATGGGGAAGTGGAAAAGAATCTTTCCTCCGTAAGCCATGCGTGTCGTATGAGGCGACTAAAATGCCGGGAGCAATGGGCTAGTAACCCCTTCTCCTGTATACAATTACTAAAAAAGAGAAGAAGAAAAACTTTATAAAACTGGGTTGCTTAAATGTGCGTGGATGTAGTGCGGATGACAAGAAACAGATGATTGCTGATGTTATGAATGAAAAGAAGTTGGATGTCCTGGCCCTAAGCGAAACAAAGCTGAAGGGGGTAGGAGAGTTTCAGTGGGGGGAAATAAATGGGATTAAATCTGGAGTATCTGAGAGAGTTAGAGCAAAGGAAGGGGTAGCAGTAATGTTAAATGATCAGTTATGGAAGGAGAAAAGAGAATATGAATGTGTAAATTCAAGAATTATGTGGATTAAAGTAAAGGTTGGATGTGAGAAGTGGGTCATAATAAGCGTGTATGCACCTGGAGAAGAGAGGAATGCAGAGGAGAGAGAGAGATTTTGGGAGATGTTAAGTGAATGTATAGGAGCCTTTGAACCAAGTGAGAGAGTAATTGTGGTAGGGGACTTGAATGCTAAAGCAGGAGAAACTTTTAGAGAGGGTGTGGTAGGTAAGTTTGGGGTGCCAGGTGTAAATGATAATGGGAGCCCTTTGATTGAACTTTGTATAGAAAGGGGTTTAGTTATAGGTAATACATATTTTAAGAAAAAGAGGATAAATAAGTATACACGATATGATGTAGGGCGAAATGACAGTAGTTTGTTGGATTATGTATTGGTAGATAAAAGACTGTTGAGTAGACTTCAGGATGTACATGTTTATAGAGGGGCCACAGATATATCAGATCACTTTCTAGTTGTAGCTACACTGAGAGTAAAAGGTAGATGGGATACAAGGAGAATAGAAGCATCAGGGAAGAGAGAGGTGAAGGTTTATAAACTAAAAGAGGAGGCAGTTAGGGTAAGATATAAACAGCTATTGGAGGATAGATGGGCTAATGAGAGCATAGGCAATGGGGTCGAAGAGGTATGGGGTAGGTTTAAAAATGTAGTGTTAGAGTGTTCAGCAGAAGTTTGTGGTTACAGGAAAGTGGGTGCAGGAGGGAAGAGGAGCGATTGGTGGAATGATGATGTAAAGAGAGTAGTAAGGGAGAAAAAGTTAGCATATGAGAAGTTTTTACAAAGTAGAAGTGATGCAAGGAGGGAAGAGTATATGGAGAAAAAGAGAGAAGTTAAGAGAGTGGTGAAGCAATGTAAAAAGAGAGCAAATGAGAGAGTGGGTGAGATGTTATCAACAAATTTTGTTGAAAATAAGAAAAAGTTTTGGAGTGAGATTAACAAGTTAAGAAAGCCTAGAGAACAAATGGATTTGTCAGTTAAAAATAGGAAAGGAGAGTTATTAAATGGAGAGTTAGAGGTATTGGGAAGATGGAAGGAATATTTTGAGGAATTGTTAAATGTTGATGAAGATAGGGAAGCTGTGATTTCGTGTATAGGGCAAGGAGGAATAACATCTTGTAGGAGTGAGGAAGAGCCAGTTGTGAGTGTGGGGGAAGTTCGTGAGGCAGTAGGTAAAATGAAAGGGGGTAAGGCAGCCGGGATTGATGGGATAAAGATAGAAATGTTAAAAGCAGGTGGGGATATAGTTTTGGAGTGGTTGGTGCAATTATTTAATAAATGTATGGAAGAGGGTAAGGTACCTAGGGATTGGCAGAGAGCATGCATAGTTCCTTTGTATAAAGGCAAAGGGGATAAAAGAGAGTGCAAAAATTATAGGGGGATAAGTCTGTTGAGTGTACCTGGTAAAGTGTATGGTAGAGTTATAATTGAAAGAATTAAGAGTAAGACGGAGAATAGGATAGCAGATGAACAAGGAGGCTTTAGGAAAGGTAGGGGGTGTGTGGACCAGGTGTTTACAGTGAAACATATAAGTGAACAGTATTTAGATAAGGCTAAAGAGGTCTTTGTGGCATTTATGGATTTGGAAAAGGCGTATGACAGGGTGGATAGGGGGGCAATGTGGCAGATGTTGCAAGTGTATGGTGTAGGAGGTAGGTTACTGAAAGCAGTGAAGAGTTTTTACGAGGATAGTGAGGCTCAAGTTAGAGTATGTAGGAAAGAGGGAAATTTTTTCCCAGTAAAAGTAGGCCTTAGACAAGGATGTGTGATGTCACCGTGGTTGTTTAATATATTTATAGATGGGGTTGTAAGAGAAGTAAATGCGAGGGTCTTGGCAAGAGGCGTGGAGTTAAAAGATAAAGAATCACACACAAAGTGGGAGTTGTCACAGCTGCTCTTTGCTGATGACACTGTGCTCTTGGGAGATTCTGAAGAGAAGTTGCAGAGATTGGTGGATGAATTTGGTAGGGTGTGCAAAAGAAGAAAATTAAAGGTGAATACAGGAAAGAGTAAGGTTATGAGGATAACAAAAAGATTAGGTGATGAAAGATTGAATATCAGATTGGAGGGAGAGAGTATGGAGGAGGTGAACGTATTCAGATATTTGGGAGTGGACGTGTCAGCGGATGGGTCTATGAAAGATGAGGTGAATCATAGAATTGATGAGGGAAAAAGAGTGAGTGGTGCACTTAGGAGTCTGTGGAGACAAAGAACTTTGTCCTTGGAGGCAAAGAGGGGAATGTATGAGAGTATAGTTTTACCAACGCTCTTATATGGGTGTGAAGCGTGGGTGATGAATGTTGCAGCGAGGAGAAGGCTGGAGGCAGTGGAGATGTCATGTCTGAGGGCAATGTGTGGTGTGAATATAATGCAGAGAATTCGTAGTTTGGAAGTTAGGAGGAGGTGCGGGATTACCAAAACTGTTGTCCAGAGGGCTGAGGAAGGGTTGTTGAGGTGGTTCGGACATGTAGAGAGAATGGAGCGAAACAGAATGACTTCAAGAGTGTATCAGTCTGTAGTGGAAGGAAGGCGGGGTAGGGGTCGGCCTAGGAAGGGTTGGAGGGAGGGGGTAAAGGAGGTTTTGTGTGCGAGGGGCTTGGACTTCCAGCAGGCATGCGTGAGCGTGTTTGATAGGAGTGAATGGAGACAAATGGTTTTTAATACTTGACGTGCTGTTGGAGTGTGAGCAAAGTAACATTTATGAAGGGATTCAGGGAAACCGGCAGGCCGGACTTGAGTCCTGGAGATGGGAAGTACAGTGCCTGCACTCTGAAGGAGGGGTGTTAATGTTGCAGTTTAAAAACTGTAGTGTAAAGCACCCTTCTGGCAAGACAGTGATGGAGTGAATGATGGTGAAAGTTTTTCTTTTTCGGGCCACCCTGCCTTGGTGGGAATCGGCCGGTGTGATAATAAAATAAAAATAAAATATGTATATTTATTCAAATATCCAAACAGATAAGCAAACTGTAGATATAAATCCAAATGTGCTCCTGTAAACCCTTTGAGGCCCTTGTTCTTAGGCCTTTTGTGTATCCACATGCTCTTGCACTACTCTTCACAGGATGGATATGGGGTGTACAGTAAACTAGCAGCTTCTGTTGTAAAATTTAATCTAAAATTGATGGTGTTACACTGAGGAAACATATTATTTTAAATCTCTACCTTATCAACATACATACTATGTGGTAAAAAGGCACAACTGCAGTTTAATATAACCCTTAATGGTGACGTTTGAAGTCAAAGCAGATGTTCAATTAAACATTTGTGTGTCTTACTACAGCCCTCGTGTCTGTCTCTCATACCATTACTGTTGCGTCGGTATTTCATACCATTACCATTGCACTGGTAGTTCATACCTTATCATTGTGTCGGTATCTCATACTTTACCATATATTCTTTTTCGAGAACTGAGCCTAACATTGATAAAAATGCGGTGTTTACAGACATAATTTCAAAGAAACATATGATGTATCGATGGAGTGCAACAAAAACATACAACAGAGGAACGTAAGGGAAGCATTAATATGAACAATGTTCTCAATTTCAATACTCGAAAAGAGAATTACTAGTCTCTAATGATTGCTTCTTCTTAAACTTGACAAACTTTTGAGGAACATAACTAATTACGTGAAATGTATTCACCTTTACCTCCAGTAATTTAGGAATTTAAATTAGACAAATTCTGATTTGGAAAAAATTAAACTTTCGTTTTTCTTTTTGGGCCACCCTGCCTCGGTGGGATACGGCAGGTGTATTGAAAGAAAGAAGAATACCAACAAATAGTAAATGAAACAAACAATACAGGGTAACTTTACTTTTGAAACATTTTACCCACCAATGACTATCAGCCCTGAACACACACATTTAACTACTTCTGTTCCACAGTTTGCAACTATGGAACAGAACTCTTCTCCAGGCTGAGGGATTGACAACCTCAAATCTATGACTTCAAGGGTGATGGACTGATTACATCATCTTCACATCTCAACTGCTTCTGCCTACTTTCTGTACTTGACTGAAGAAGCCTACTGTGTAGGCAAAACATTTCAGAATAAAGTTGCCTAAGTGTTGCCTATATGTCTTACTTACTGTAAAGGGGTGTCGTGCAAGAGATGTGGAAGATAGCTATGTATTTTTCCTATAAACAAATCAGAAAATAAGCCTCATTGCATCAAATTAGCAACAAGACCATGCAAGTAGTACTAAAACAGGACTCAGAGATGGTGATGACCTGGTTGTAGTTAACCACAAGTGCTCCGCATGAGGCTCAACCACTCAACCATTATAGAGAACTGTTTCAGCTGATCTTTGTTTTTTTTCTGGGAAGAATGCTACCTCGAGACATGCGGTTCAGACAGCCAAGTTGCCCATGAATGTTAATGTTCCACTCCAAGCTCCAGCTAATACCAAGGGAAGAGAATGCTGTACATGAGAGATCACTGTTTACTGGCCTAGCAATTACCCTGTCATTAATAACACAGAATGTGTGAGGACTGCATGACAGAAGAATAACCTGATCCCCTCCTGTGTGATCAGAACAACAACCTGATCCCCTCCTGTGTGATCAGAACAACAACCTGATCCCCTCTTGTGTGATCAGAACAATAACCTGATCCCCTCCTGTGTGATCAGAACAACAACCTGATCCCCTCCTGTGTGATCAGAACAACAACCTGATCCCCTCCTGTGTGATCTGAAGAACAACTCATGAACGAAGCCAATCGTCTTGGTACTGTTCATTTCAATGGCCCATGTAATGCTGATGATATACTTTAGAAGGGCAGCAATAAATGCATGTTCACATGCATTCAATTGTTGGACATGGAAACTCTACAAAAATTAGTTACATTGTTAACTCTTTCAGGGTCCGTGCCATAGATCTATGGCTTTACTTTGAGGGTCCAAACCGTAGATATACGTCATGAGCTCAGCTCACTCTGATAAGCTGTGAGCGGTAAATTTGAGCCTAGATATGAGAGAATACATCTGTGTGGTATGTGTGCACCACTTAAAACAAATCCTGCAGCACACAGTGCATAATGAGAGAAAAAAAACTGAGACCGTAATTTTCGATTACAACAGCGACTTTGCAGCACTTTTTCATATGTATTTTATAGGTATATTTTTGATTTCTTGGTCTCATTTGATAGAATGGAAAATATATTACAGAAATAGATATCATTTTTATTGGTTTTAGTACTGGAAATGGCTTGAAACTGAGCTCAAAGTAGCGGAAATGCTAAATTTTTGTCGATGTTCAAGAGTAAACAAATGATCTCACACGTCTAATACACACCAGCTGGTGGGTCTAATATACGTTCAAAAATGTAGTGATATTCTTCTTCTTCTTCTTTCAACACACCGGCCGTATCCCACTGAGGCGGGGTGGCCCAAAAGAAAAAATGAAATTTTTTAATTTTACACTTAGTAATATATACAAGAGAAAGGGTTACTAGCCCCTTGCTCCTGGCATTTTAGTCGCCTCCTACAACATGCATGGCTTACGGAGGAAGAATTCTGTTCCACTTCCCCATGGAGGTAAGAGGAAATAAAAAAGAACAAGAACCAGAAAGAAAATAGAAGAAAACCCAGAGGGGTGTGTATATATATGCTTGTACATGTATGTGTAGTGTGACCTAAGTGTAAGTAGAAGTAGCAAGATGTACCTGAAATCTTGAATGTGTTTTTTTTTTTTTTTTTGTTCAACAAGTCGTCAGTCTCTCACCGAGGCAGGGTGACCCAAAAAGAAAGAAAATCCCCCCCCAAAAAATACTTTCATCATCATTCAACACTTTCACCTCACTCACACATAATCACTGTTTTTGCGAGGTGCTCAGAATACAACAGTTTAGAAGTATATACGTATAAAAATATACAATACACTTACCATCCGACTTACGACCTGCTCGACTTACGACCACTCGACTTAAACCGTGTTTTTTATGCCAAATTTCTGGTAAATAAACAACTATTTGTGTTGTACACTGTGTTTATCCTAAACCTTACAGTATAAAATACAGCACTAACAACATAAAAAGTAAAGTAAAACATGAAATACCAAAATAAAACAATAAAATAAAGTCTTTATAAAAATGTTTTGTTGATATTCAGTAGTAAAGTTCGACTTACGACCATTTCGACTTACGACTGGTTTCTCAGAACCGAACTCGGTCGTAAGTCGGATGATAGGTGTATATCCCTCCAAACTGCCAATATCCCAAACCCCTCCTTTAGAACACAGGCATTGTACTTCCCATTTCCAGGACTCAAGTCCGGTTATATAAAATAACCGGTTTCCCTGAATCCCTTCACTAAATATTACCCTGCTCACACTCCAACAGCTCGTCAGGTCCCAAATACCATTTGTCTCCATTCACTCCTATCTAACACACTCATGCACGCTTGCTGGAAGTCCAAACCCCTTGCCCTCAACACCTCCTTTACTCCCTCCCCTCAACCTTTTCGAGGACGACCCCTACCCCGCCTTGTATCCCCTACAGATTTACACACTCTCCATGTCATTCTACTTTGATCCCTTCTCTCTAAATGACCAAACCACCTCAACAAACCCTCTTCAGCCCTCTGACTAATACTTTTATTAACTCCACACCTTCTCCTAATTTCCACACTCTGAATTTTCTGCATAATATTTACACCACACATTGCCCATAGACAGGACATCTCCACTGCCTCCAACTGCCTCCTTGCTGCAGCATTTACAACCCAAGCTTCACACCCACATAAGAGTGTTGGTACTACTATGCTTTCATACATTCCCTTCTTTTCCTCCATAGATAACATTTTTTGCCTCCACATATACCTCAATGCACCACTCACCTTTTTTCCTTCATCAATTCTATGATTAACCTCATCCTTCATAAATCCATCTGATGACACGTCAACTCTGCATGTGTATGAGACAGAACAAAAAAGACACCAGCAATCCTACCATCGTGTAAAACAATTACAGACTTCCATTTTACACTCACTTGGCAGGACGGTAGTACCTCCCTGGGCGGTTGCTGTCTACCAACCTACTACCTATATGTGGTGATATTATTTATACAATTATTACAATATTGCATAACAGTAAATCTTCTATTTTTTGGTTTGATAAAAATTCCTTAAGGGAATCAAAAATCAAAATGGAATTCATTTGTAAAGCCTGAAAACATAACTGATGAACAGAGGAAATGTTAGTTTAGTGCCAGGAATACCTACATTGTTTATTCTGGACCCTATTTTGAAACTGGAATATTTTAAACTTTGCATTAAATTGGCCAAATTACCAATTTCCTATCATTTTATTTTGCAGTTGAAACAGTTGACTTGGCGATTTCTTGTGCTCAACCGATAGAATAAAAGTAATATTAGTGAAATAGCTACGAATCTGGTCGACTGGAATAATGTAATTGGCCTAAAATGGGAGTCAAAGCCGGCAAAATCGCCTATGCATCTTTATCACTGACACATCAAAATTCGCGCGAAATTAATTTCGTCAATTTTCCATCAAATTTCGTACTTTTTGTTTTATTACCTTCAGAAAAAGATTCTCTACCATTTCATAAGAAAAAATAACAAAATTATTTTTTAACCCTTTGAGGGTCGACAGGCCCTCTCCGAAACTCGTTCTCAGGGTCGGCCAAATTTAAAAAAAAAAAAAATTATTTTCTCTTATGAAAAGATAGAGAATCTTTTCCCGATCATAAGGACACCAAAAGTTTGAAATTTGATGGAAAACTTATGGAATTATGCTCTCGCAAAGTTAGCGGTCTCGGCGATGTTTACGCATCGGCGATTTTGCCCATTTTGAGCCCCATTTTCGGCCAATTCCACTGTACTAGTCGACAAAAAACATGAATATTTCGCTAGAACTCCATTTTTTCTATCGAATGGGTGCAAGAAACCACCCATTTATGAAATTCAACTATCCAGTACAGTGGTCAGAATTTAGCAATTTTGCCAATTTCACACAAATTTCAAAAGATGCCAATTTCTGAATAGGGTCCAGAATAAACAAGAAAGACATTCCTGGCACTAAAATGACATTTCCTCTGGTCATTAGTCACGTCTCCAGGCCCCTCTTATATTCTTTTGCTTTCCACTTTCAATTTTTATTCTCACAAAAAATATAAGATTTACTGTTATGCAGACTACTGCATTAGTGTAAAAAATGGTATAAATATCATTGGTGCACTTGTGAAAGAATATTAGACTCACCAGTTGACGTGTATTGCACGCTTGGCACGATTTGTTTACTTTTGAAATTTGGTAAAAATCGAACATTTCTGCTACTTTGAGCTCAATTTCAAGGTACCTTTCATTGTAAAACCAGTCAAAATCATCTCAATTTCTGTAATATGTCTTCCATTCTATAAAATGAGACCAAGAAAACTAGAATACAACAATAAATACCATACGAAAATACAGTGCAAAGTCGCTGTTTTATTCCAAAAAAATGGTCAAAGTTTTTTTTTTTCTCATTATGCACTGTGTGCTGCAGGATTTTTTTTAGACTGTGCACACTGACCACATAGACCCCTTCTTTCATATGAAGGCCTACCAGCTTTCTCCCACTAGATTTGAGGGCGCTAGAATTTAGGCGTACTAGTACGTCAAAAACCCTGGGTCGTAAGCCGTACTAGTACGTCCGAAATCCTCAAAGGGTTAAAAATTCTTAGACACTGGTGCACACTTTGAAATTTGGCCTCTGGACCCTGAAAGAGTTAACCATAATCTGGAACGCTGACACAACAATGACGGAAGGAATTATGTTGGGGCTCGAATTCTCATTAGAATCAAAACTCAACACAATCCTGGAGCTCGTGTAGAAGATGGTTGTAGGCATCAAGCATCATTCTAAATTAATCCACTAGTCCAGCTTAGTTTCATGCTTCCACTACTGCTTTAGCATGGACTGCAGTAGAGAAGGGCCCAGACACAGGCTCTGGTGGAACTAGACACCCACCATCCTGGTTGTTGTGGAAGAATTCTGGAGGGTCCCAATGGATTGCAGTAGAAAAAACAAACACCCTCTTGAAAATGCACTGAAAGCTCAAACAAATAAATCCTCGTCCTTGTACACAATTTCCCTGACTGTTGAAAAGCACTCATTAAGAACAGGCTTTTTTAATAATTACAGTACTTGGGAACAAAGCAGAACATATAGTCTATCTTCAAGAACCTTTTCTGAGCAGAATGATTTACAAACCTTACCGGTAAAAGAACAAGACAATGATTATGCTGTAGAGAGGAAAACTGGAGGATATTGATGGCAAAGCATTTCGATATATATATGGAAATAGATTATGTGCTCTCGTGATCCTAGTCAGTCATTAGAGATCTCAGAGAAAACTTATAAAGCCAGTGTAAAAAGAATTAAATGGGTTTAAGTTCTGAATTTAATCTATGTACTACACCAGCAAAAACTTTTTGAATAGTTTTTCTTCCCCATCATATTTCCTCTAATGTTTCACCATCATAATTGTCTCAAAAAATCTCTTTGAAGACTGTTTTACTAGAAAATGTATTCTAAAACCCATACAAATGGAGATAATGTAAGGTTACACATGGTATAAACCTTGGTAATAAATACCGACAAGTTGGTTTAGAAAGACACGTAAGCAAACACTATGACATATTTATTAGAAAACGTATCGGTCCTGGGACCTTGATCACTTCTAACATACAGAGGTAGAAAGGCATTATATATAGGCGGAGAGTGAGGTGTGACGCACGTGACCTGAGGAATGTCATAAGAACATAAGAACATAAGAATGGAGGAACACTGTAGAAGGCCTACTGGCCCATGCGAGGCAGGTCCTTATCAAAACAACCTCTGCCTATGATGAGGACGGGTAGACGTTGAAATCATGTGACTCCTGTGTTGTTGGGTTGGTGGTGCTTAAGTATTATGTATGCCAATGTTTTTGAAATTTTGTAGTTTCCAGTGTTGCGTTCTATAGTGTCGGTGACGGCGATTAGTGAGGCTTCTAGGCACCGTCGGCGTCTGAGGTCTGGTTCGGTGAGAACGAGTTGTGCCTCATTCCAGGGGACATTTGATGAACTGGAATGAGGCACAACTCTTTCTCACCGAACCAGACCTCAGACGCCAATGGTGCCTAGAAGCCTCACTAATCGCAGTCACCGACACTATAGAACGCAACACTGGAAACTACAAAATTTCAAAAACACTGGCATATATAATACTTAAGCACCACCAACCCAACAACACAGGAGTCACATGATTTCAACGTCTACCCGTCCTCATCATAGGCAGAGGTTGTTTTGATAAGGACCTGCCTTGCATGGGCCAGTAGGCCTTCTACAGTGTTCCTCCATTCTTATGTTCTTATGTTCTTATGACATTCCTCAGGTCACGTGCGTCACACCTCACTCTCCGCCTATATATATAATGCCTTTCTACCTCTGTATGTTAGAAGTGATCAAGGTCCCAGGACCGAAACGTTTTCTAATAAATATGTCATAGTGTTTGCTTACGTGTCTTTCTAAATCAAGGTTATACATAAACATTTTATCTCAAACAAATAATGTCACTTACCTGGGTTAGCACCAGCACGGAAAATTTTTGGAAGATGTCGGTACTGAAGGAAGTATTCCACGTGTCCCATCTCATGATGCACGACAATCAGGTCATTCATGGTCACGTCCGTACACTGCCGTATTCTTAAATAATCAGGGCGCTATCATAATATTCTAGAATAAATATTAATTAATCAGAAATACACATACAGCGACCAAAAAACATTTAAGACAAATGATTATCCAGTGAAAGGTTATCATGTTCTTATGTATAAAGGCAAAGGGGACAAAAATAGTGTAACAATAATAACAATAATCAGCCTGTTAAGTAAACCCAGTACAGAGTATGGCAGAGTCACTACTGAAGGAATTAAGAGCAAGACAGAGAGCAGGACCACAGATGAACAAGGAGTCTTAAGGAAGGGTAGAGCAAGTGTTTACAGTGAAGCATATAAGTGAACAATATTTAGATAAGGTTAAAGAAAGTTTCGTTGCATTTATGAATTTGGAAAGAACATTTGATAGGCAGATGGCGTAGCATTGCAGTAGATGTTACAAGTATGAAATAGGTGGTAAGTTACTGAGAGCAGCTAAGAGGTTTCATGAGGATAGGAGGCTCCAGTAAAAGTAGACCTTAGACAAGGATGCATGATATCACGATGGATGTTCAACATATTTATGGATGGAGTTATTATAGAAGTGAATTCTCGGGTGCTGGGAGATTGCAAGATAAAGAATCTAACACAAAGTGGGAGTTATGCTTTTGGGAGATTCTGAAGACAAGTTACAAAGGTTGGTGGGCAAATTTGGGAGAATATGTAAAAGAAGGAAATTAAAAGTGAATACTGGAAAGAGCAAGGTGATGGAGGTGTCTAGAATATGGGTGAACATCATAATTACCGACCTTATTAGCTAATTCCATTCAGATCATTAATTAAATTCTAGAGAAACACCTGCCAACCCATTCACCTTCATCTAGACATGGGCAATTTATGTGTTCTAGATGTAGGTGTATTTCTGGTTTACTGAGAGTTTCAGAGAAATGTGGGACTTTCCATGTGGCTTCATTAATTACTTATTACCATATCTATTAATGCATTCAATTGTACTGATAACACTTTCTGACTTTGGTGTGTGGAGACTGGGTCATTAAATTCCTTTAGGAATACCTCAAAATAATGAGTACTGAGTCACAGTTTTAATACACGAGTTTGCCAGATGGAGACATGGGTGATGTGGATGCGGTTGGTTGTGTTACTGAGGAAACTGTGGGCCAAAGGCCCTCAGGACATGGCACTGTGTTACTGATATAAAGGTCTACTTGATGTTATCATATATACTAAGCTCCTACACTTACTTTTTTTTTTTTAACAAGTTGGCCATCTCCCACCGAGGCAGGGTGACCCAAAAAGAAAGAAAATCCCCAAAAAGAAAATACTTTCATCATCATTCAACACTTTCACCTCACTCACACATAATCACTGTTTTTGCAGAGGTGCTCAGAACACAACAGTTTAGAAGCAAATACGCATAAAGATACACAACATATCCCTCCAAACTGCTAATATCCCGAACCCCTCGTTTAGAGTGCAGGCATTGTACTTCCCATTTCCAGGACTCAAGTCCGGCTATATAAAAATAACCGGTTTCCCTGAATCCCTTCACTAAATATTACCCTGCTCACACTCCAACAGATCGTCAAGTCCCCAAATACCATCTGTCTCAATTCACTCCTATCTAACACGCTCACGCACGCTTGCTGGAAGTCCAAGCCCCTCGCCCACAAAACCTCCACTACCCCTTCCTTCCAACCTTTTCGAGGACGACCCCTACCCCGCCTTGCTTCCCCTACAGATTTAAACGCTCTCAATGTCATTCTACTTTGATCCATTCTCTCTAAATTACCAAGCCACCTCAATAACCCCTCTTCAGCCCTCTGACTAATACTTTTATTAACTCCACACCTTCTCCTAATTTCCACACTCTGAATTTTCTGCATAATATTTACACCACACATTGCCCTTAGATAGGACATCTCCACTGCCTCCTCGCTGCAGCAGTCACAACCCAAGCTTCACACCCATCTAAGAGTGTTGGTACTACTATACTTTCATACATTCCCTTCTTTGCCTCCATAGATAACATTTTTTCTTTCTTCTTTCTTTCAACATACCAGCCATATCCCACCGAGGCAGGGTGGCCCAAAAGGAAAAACGAAAGTTTCTCCTTTTACATTTAGTAACATATACAGGAGAAGGGGTTACTAGCCTCTTGCTCCCGGCATTTTAGTCGCCTCTTACAACACGCATGGCTTATGGAGGAAGAATTCTGTTCCACTTCCCCATGGAGGTAAGAGGAAATAAACAAGAACAAGAACTAGAAAGAAAAGAGAAGAAAACCCAGAGGGGTGTGTGTATATATATATATGCTTGTACATGTATGTGTAGTGTGACCTAAGTGCAAGTAGATGTAGCAAGACATACCTGAAATCTTGCATGTTTATGAGACAGACAAAAGACACCAGCAATCCTACCATCATGTAAAACAATTACAGGTTTTCGTTGTACACTCACTTGGCAGGATGGTAGTACCTACCTGGGCGGTTTCTGTTTACCAACCTACTACCTAGGATAACGTTTTTTGTCTCCACATATACCTCAATGCACCACTCACCTTTTTTCCCTCATCAATTCTATGATTAACCTCATCCTTCATAAATCCATCCGCTGACACGTCAACTCCCAAATACCTGAAAACATTCACTTCTTCCATACTCCTCCTCCCCAATTTGATATCAAATTTTTCTTTATCTAAATCATTTGATACCCTCATCACCTTACTCTTTTCTATGTTCACTTTCAACTTTCTACCTTTACACACACTCCCAAACTCATCCACTAACCTTTGCAATTTTTCTTTAGAATCACCCATAAGCACAGTATCATCAGCAAAAAGCAACTGTGTCAATTCCCATTTTGTATTTAATTCCCCATAATTTAATCCCACCCCTCTCCTGAACACCCTAGCATTTACTTCTTTTACAACCCCATCTATAAATATATTAAACAACCATGGTGACATTACACATCCCTGTCTAAGACCTACTTTTACTGGGAAGTATTCTCCCTCTCTTCTACACACCCTAACTTGAGCCTCACTATCCTTATAAAAATGCTTTACAGCATTTAGTAACTTACCACCAATTCCATATACTTATATCTATACTGTACTTACATCTTCATCTAAAGTAATTTACATACTTAGAAACTAGACTGGAAATGAAGCTGACAAGAGCTTTACAGCAAAATTAATCTAGAATTAGGAGTTTAGTAAAGAGGTGACAGAAGTGTATGCCATTATTATAGTGTTACAGACCTCCCTTACCTTCTCTCTGAACGTATTTCCATCCCTGCTCAAGACTTAGGAAAAATGGAAAATCACTAATTTTCCACAGAGGGTAACAAAAATATTTAGGTAATGAAAGACTGCATATCAGATTAGAGGGAGAGAGTATGGAGGAAGCCAGTCTGTTCAGATATTTGGGAGTGGACTTGTCAGTACAAGATGGGTCTTCAAAAGATGAGGTGAACCATAGAATTGAGACTAGGAAAAAAAAAAAAAGATGAGTGGTGCATTGAGGCATCCATGGAAACAAAGAGCTTTGTCCATGGAAGCAAAAAGAGGAATGTATGAGAGTACTGTGGTACTATCGCTCTTATATGGGTATGAAGCATGGGTTTCAAATGTTGCAGAAAGAAGGAGGCTGGAAGCAGCAGAGATGCCTTTTCTGAGGGCAATGTGTGGTGTGAATACTATGCAGGGAGCTTGTAGCTTGGAGATTAGAAGGGGCAGGGTTACTAAAAGTATTATCCAGAGGGCTGAAGAGGGGATGGAAGCTAAAGAGAGGATGGAATGAAGTAGGTTTAATTGGAGAGCATATAAATCTGTAGTGGAGGGATTGCAGGGTAGGGGTTATCCTTAGAAAGGCTGGAGGGGGGAAGTAAATGAGGTTTTGGATGCAAAGGGCTTAGGCATCCAGCAGGCATGTGTTAGTGCATTAGATTGGGGTGAGTGGAGGGAAGGGGTGTCTACAATTTGACGTCATGCTGGAATGTGAGCAAGGTTTCTTGACTGATTTTAGAATGCAAGCAGAGTAACATTTATGAAGGGGTTCAGTGAAAGCGGTTAGCTGGATTTTAGTCCTAGGGAAAAAACAGTGCCTGCACTCTGAAGGTGAAGATGGTGGTGTTGCAGTTTGAGGATCGATAAAATAGACACATGTGCAACTCTTGGGTATCTTTATTGAGGAAACGCTTCGCCACACAGTGGCTTCATACAAAGGAGAAACTTGAAGAACAGGAGGAGAATGAGGTAATCAGTCCCTCAACCTTGAGTCGATGTGGTCAGTCTATCAATCTTGAATAGAATACGGCATATGAGCGGAGAAGCAGCTTATAAACCGTAGGCAGGAGAGGTGCAGCAGTCGTAGGTGGTGTCACATTTGTCCAATGTTGAAGTAGGTCGTGCCCCAGGGTTAGGCAAGTGAAGAATTCCCAAGTATTAAGATCCCAAGAAGTTGCAGTGTCTGACGGGATTGTAGATGAATGGTTCAGAGAACCGACACGTTGATAAAATAGACACATGTGCAACTCTTGGGTACCTTTGTATGGACTGATGAAGCCACTGTGTGGCAAAACGTTTCCTCAATAAAGATACCCAAGAGTTGCACATGTGTCTATTTTATCAATGTGTCGGTTCTCTGAACCATTCATCTACAGTTTGAGGATCGTTTGAATTGGAATATCTGTGCATTACTGTACTTACAAGTGAGCTATTGAAGTATTGATGGTGCATGTATTTCCATTTTTTTTTTTTTGGGGGGGGGGGGGTCACGCTTGTTCAGTGGGAGACAACCAGTGTATTAACCCTTTGACTGTCTCGGTTGTATACATATGTCTTACGAGCCACCGTTTTGACGTATATATACTCATAAATTCTAGTGGCTTCAAATCAAGCAGGAGAAAGCTGGTAGGCCCACATGTGAGAGAATGGGTTTGTGTGGTCAGTGTGCACCATATAAAAAAAATCCTGCAGCACGCAGTGCATAATGAGAAAAAAAAACTCCGACCGTTTTTTTTTAATTAAAATGCCAAATTTGTGGTCTATTTTCGTATAGTATTTATGGTTGTATTCTCATTTTCTTGGTCTCATTTGATAGAATGGAAAATATATTACAGAAATAGAGGTGATTTTGATTGGTTTTACTATGAAAAGAACCTTGAAATGGAGCTCAAAGTAGGGGAAATGTTGATTTTTGCTGATGTTCAAAAGTAAACAAATGATGTCATTTTCCAATAAATGCCCAAGTAGCCATTCTAATATGCAGTCATGAATGGGTTGACATTATTTATACAAATATTACAATATTACAGTCGTCTGCATAACAGTAAATCTTCTATTTTTTGTTTGAATAAAAATTCAAAATAGAAAGCAAGAGCAATATCAGAGAGGCCTGGAGACGTGACTGATGAACAAAGAAAATGTTATTTTAAAGCCAGGAATGTCTGAATTGTTCATTCTGGACCCTATTTTGAAATTGTCATATTTTTTATTTTTCATGAAATTGGCCAAATTGCAAATTTCTGACTCACGTTATTGGGTAGTTGAAATCGGTAAATGGGCAGTTTTGTGTACACAATCGATAGAAAAAATGAAGTTCTAAAGAAATATCTATGAGTTTGGTCGACTGGAACAATGAAATTAGCCGAAAATAGGGCTCAAAGTGGGAGAAATCGCAGATTCGTAAATATCGCCAAGGTCGCTAACTTCGAAGAACGTAATTCTGACAGTTTTCCATCAAATTTCATTCTTTTGGTGTCATTACAATCAGGAAAAGATTCTCTATCATTTCATAAGATTTTTTTTTTTCGGAAATTTTGCGACACCAGGAGACACCTCAGGATTTGGGGTTGCGACAATCAAGGAGTTAAAACAAGGTAAATGTATTATTTAAAAAAAATTTTGTGAAGCCTCTTCAGCTAATATTTTATATTTACTGTCATTAACCACTAAACGAAAATATTATAAATGGTCCAAGTTGGAAAATTTGTGCGGGTTATTTATGTATTGTTCTAGTCATGGCATTGTGCCTTTTCGGTTTTTATTGTGCACTACCTTATTATCCCATTTATATTCAGCAATAACAGTAGATATCATGGGAAGTGGCATAAGAATCTTTCCTCTGTAAGCCATGTGTGTTGTAAAAGTCAACTTAAATGCTGGGAACAATGGGCTAGTAACCCCTTTTCCTGTAAAAATTACTAAAAAGAATAAGAAGAAGAAAATTGTCGAAGTGGAAAGTTTGAATGTGCATGGATGTTGTGCAAATGATAAGAAAGAGATGATTGTGGACGTTATGAATGAGAAGAAGCTGGACATCCTGGCTTTAAGTGAAACAAAGCTGAAGGGGGTGGATGAGTTTCAGTGGAGAGGAATAAATGGGATTAAATCAGGGGTTTCTAATAGAGTTACAGCTAAAGAAGTAGAAATAATGTTGAAGGATAAGCTATGGCAGGAAAAGAGGGACTATAAATGTATTAATTCAAGGATTATGTGGAGTAAAATAAAGGTTGGATGTGAGAAGTGGGCTATAGTAAGCGCTTATGCACCTAGGGAAGAAAGAAGTATAGAGGAGAGAGAGAGATTTTGGGAAATGTTGAGTAATTGCATGGGGAGTTTTGAACCAAGTGTGAGAGTACTTGTGGTTGGGGATTTTAATGCTAAAGTGGGAAAAAATGTTGTGGAGGGAGTAGTAGATAAATTTGGGGTGCCAGGGGAAAATGAAAATGGGGAGCCTTTAATTCAGCTATGTGTAGAAAGAGGTTTGGTAGTAAGTAATACATATTTTATGAAAAAGAGAATAAATAAATATACAAGGTATGATGTAACACGTAATGAAAGTAGTTTGTTAGATTATGTATTGGTGGATAAAAGTTGATGGGTAGGCTCCAGGATGTACACGTTTATAGAGGGGCAACTGATATATCGGATCATTATCTAGCTGTAGCTACAGTTAGAGCAAGAGGTAGATGGGATAAGAGGAAAATGGCAACAACAAGTAAGAGGGAGGTGAAAGTGTTTAAACTAAGGGAGGAGGAAGTTCGGGTGAAATTTTTTTTTTTATTATCACACCGGCCGATTCCCACCAAGGCAGGGTGGCCCGAAAAAGAAAAACTTTCACCATCATTCACTCCATCACTGTCTTGCCAGAAGGGTGCTTTACACTACAGTTTTTAAACTGCAACATTAACACCCCTCCTTCAGAGTGCAGGCACTGTACTTCCCATCTCCAGGACTCAAGTCCGGCCTGCCGGTTTCCCTGAATCCCTTCATAAATGTTACTTTGCTCACACTCCAACAGCACGTCAAGTATTAAAAACCATTTGTCTCCATTCACTCCTATCAAACACGCTCACGCATGCCTGCTGGAAGTCCAAGCCCCTCGCACACAAAACCTCCTTTACCCCCTCCCTCCAACCCTTCCTAGGCCGACCCCTACCCCGCCTTCCTTCCACTACAGACTGATACACTCTTGAAGTCATTCTGTTTCGCTCCATTCTCTCTACATGTCCGAACCACCTCAACAACCCTTCCTCAGCCCTCTGGACAACAGTTTTGGTAATCCCGCACCTCCTCCTAACTTCCAAACTACGAATTCTCTGCATTATATTCACACCACACATTGCCCTCAGACATGACATCTCCACTGCCTCCAGCCTTCTCCTCGCTGCAACATTCATCACCCACGCTTCACACCCATATAAGAGCGTTGGTAAAACTATACTCTCATACATTCCCCTCTTTGCCTCCAAGGACAAAGTTCTTTGTCTCCACAGACTCCTAAGTGCACCACTCACTCTTTTTCCCTCATCAATTCTATGATTCACCTCATCTTTCATAGACCCATCCGCTGACACGTCCACTCCCAAATATCTGAATACGTTCACCTCCTCCATACTCTCTCCCTCCAATCTGATATTCAATCTTTCATCACCTAATCTTTTTGTTATCCTCATAACCTTACTCTTTCCTGTATTCACCTTTAATTTTCTTCTTTTGCACACCCTACCAAATTCATCCACCAATCTCTGCAACTTCTCTTCAGAATCTCCCAAGAGCACAGTGTCATCAGCAAAGAGCAGCTGTGACAACTCCCACTTTGTGTGTGATTCTTTATCTTTTAACTCCACGCCTCTTGCCAAGACCCTCGCATTTACTTCTCTTACAACCCCATCTATAAATATATTAAACAACCACGGTGACATCACACATCCTTGTCTAAGGCCTACTTTTACTGGGAAAAAATTTCCCTCTTTCCTACATACTCTAACTTGAGCCTCACTATCCTCGTAAAAACTCTTCACTGCTTTCAGTAACCTACCTCCTACACCATACACTTGCAACATCTGCCACATTGCCCCCCTATCCACCCTGTCATACGCCTTTTCCAAATCCATAAATGCCACAAAGACCTCTTTAGCCTTATCTAAATACTGTTCACTTATATGTTTCACTGTAAACACCTGGTCCACACACCCCCTACCTTTCCTAAAGCCTCCTTGTTCATCTGCTATCCTATTCTCCGTCTTACTCTTAATTCTTTCAATTATAACTCTACCATACACTTTACCAGGTACACTCAACAGACTTATCCCCCTATAATTTTTGCACTCTCTTTTATCCCCTTTGCCTTTATACAAAGGAACTATGCATGCTCTCTGCCAATCCCTAGGTACCTTACCCTCTTCCATACATTTATTAAATAATTGCACCAACCACTCCAAAACTATATCCCCACCTGCTTTTAACATTTCTATCTTTATCCCATCAATCCCGGCTGCCTTACCCCCTTTCATTTTACCTACTGCCTCACGAACTTCCCCCACACTCACAACTGGCTCTTCCTCACTCCTACAAGATGTTATTCCTCCTTGCCCTATACACGAAATCACAGCTTCCCTATCTTCATCAACATTTAACAATTCCTCAAAATATTCCTTCCATCTTCCCAATACCTCTAACTCTCCATTTAATAACTCTCCTCTCCTATTTTTAACTGACAAATCCATTTGTTCTCTAGGCTTTCTTAACTTGTTAATCTCACTCCAAAACTTTTTCTTATTTTCAACAAAATTTGTTGATAACATCTCACCCACTCTCTCATTTGCTCTCTTTTTACATTGCTTCACCACTCTCTTAACTTCTCGGGTGAAATATAAGCAACTATTGGCAGAAAGGTGGGCTGGTTCAGGTATGAGTAGTGGGGGGTTGAAGCGGGTTGGAATAGATTTAAAAATGCAGTATTAGAATGTGGGGCAGAAGTTTGTGGTTATAGGAGAGTGGGTGCAGGAGGAAAGAGGAGTGATTGGTGGAATGATGAAGTAAAAGGTGTGATAAAAGAAAAAAAAGGTAGCTTATGAGAGGTATTTTACAAAGCAGAAGTGTTATAAGAAGAGCAGAGTATATGGAGAGTAAAAGAAAGGTGAAGAGAGTGGTGAGAGAGTGCAAAAGATGAGCAGATGATAGAGTGGGAGAGGTACTGTCAAGGAATTTTAATGAAAATAAGAAAAAAATTTGAAGTGAGTAAACAAGTTAAGAAAGCCTAGGGAACAAATGGATTTATCAGTTAAAAACAGAGAAGGGGAGTTAGTAGATGGGGAGATGGAGTTATTGGGAAGATGGCGTGAATATTTTGAGGAACTTTTAAATGTCGACGAAGAAAGGGAGGCGGTAATTTCATGTACTGGCCAGGGAGGTATATCATATTTTAGGAGTGAAGAAGAGCAGGATGTAAGTGTGGGGAGGTGCATGAGGCATTACGTAGAATGAAAGGGGGTAAAGCAGCTGGAACTGTCGGGATCATGACAGAAATGGGGGACATAGTGTTGGAGTGGTTGGTATTTTTGTTTAATAAATGTATGAAAGAGGGGAAGGTACCCAGGGATTGGAGGAGAGCATGTATAGTCCCTTTATATAAAGGGAAGGGGGACAAAAGAGATTGTAAAAACTATAGAGGAATAAGTTTACTGAGTATACCAGGAAAAGTGTACGGTAGGGTTATTATTGAAAGAATTAGAGGTAAGACAGAATGTAGAATTGCGGATGAGCAAGGAGGATTTAGAGTGGGTAGGGGATGTGTAGATCAAGTGTTTACATTGAAGCATATATGTGAGCAGTATTTAGATAAAGGTAGGGAAGTTTTTATTGCATTTATGGATTTAGAAAAGGCATATGATAGAGGAGATAGAGGAGCAATGTGGCAGATGTTGCAAGTGTATGGAATAGGTGGTAAGTTACTAAATGCTGTAAAGAGTTTTTATGATGATAGTGAGGCTCAGGTTAGGGTGTGTAGAAGAGAGGGAGACTACTTCCCAGTAAAAGTAGGTCTTAGACAGGGATGTGTAATGTCACCATGGTTGTTTAATATACGCATTTATAGATAGGGTTGTAAAAGAAGTAAATGCTAGGGTGTTCGGGAGAGGAGTGGGATTAAATTATAGGGAATTAAATACAAAATGGGAAGTGACACAGTTACATTTTGCTGATGATACTGTGCTTATGGGAGACTTCAAAGAAAAATTGCAAAGGTTAATGGACGAATTTGGGAATGTGTGTAAAGGTAGAAAGTTGAAAGTGAGCATAGAAAAGAGTAAGGTGATGAGAGTATCAAATGATTTAGATAAAGAAAAATTGGATATCAAATTGGGGAGGAGGAGTATGGAAGAAGTGAATGTTTTCAGATATTTGGGAGTTGACGTGTCAGCGGATGGATTTATGAAGGATGAGGTTAATCATAGAATTGATGAAGGAAAAAAGGTGAGTGGTGCATTGAGGTATATGTGGAGGCAATAAATGTTATCTATGGAGGCAAAGAAGGGAATGTATGAAAGTATAGTAGTACCAACAATCTTAACTCGACTCAAGAAATCGTAATGACATGATTGCAAACAAACCATACCCCCGGCCGGGATTGAACCCGCGGTCATAGCCTCAAAACTCCAGCCCGTCGCGTTAGCCACTAGACCAGCTAGCCACAATAAGATTCATCCAACTAGGTATATTTCTACACCATAGGAAGGTTAGCACAGGCACCACTGTGACCACAAATGCAAGTTTTTACAGACGAATCTCCAGCTAGCGTGGCCGTGATGAACTCTAGCTCGAGTCCCTTCACTGCCGTCAACATGACTCAAGAAATCATAATGACACAATTGCAAACAAACCATACCCCCAGCCGGGATTGAACCCACGGTCATAGAGTTCGTCACGGCCACGCTAGCTGGAGATTCGTCTGTAAAAACTTGCATTTGTGGTCACAGTGGTGCCTGTGCT
The DNA here is from genome assembly GCF_038502225.1 of Cherax quadricarinatus. Lineage (NCBI taxonomy): Eukaryota > Metazoa > Arthropoda > Malacostraca > Decapoda > Parastacidae > Cherax > Cherax quadricarinatus. Next base: position 25,968,521 of record NC_091344.1, on the reverse strand, counting down.
AACCTTCCTATGGTGTAGAAATATACCTAGTTGGATGAATCTTATTGTGGCTAGCTGGTCTAGTGGCTAACGAGACGGGCTGGAGTTTAGAGACTATGACCACGGGTTCAATCCCGGCCGGGGGTATGGTTTGTTTGCAATCGTGTCATTACGATTTCTTGAGTTATGTTGACGGCAGTGAAGAGACTCAAGCTAGAGTTTGTCACGGCCACGCTAGCTGGAGATTCGTCTGTAAAAACTTGCATTTGTGGTCACAGTGGTGCCTGCGCTAACCTTCCTATGGTGTAGAAATATACCTAGTTGGATAAATCTTATTGTGGCTAGCTGGTCTAGTGGCTAACGCGACGGGCTGGAGTTTTGAGACTCTATGACCGCGGGTTCAATCCCGGCCGGGGGTATGGTTTACTAACAATCTTATATGGGTGTGAAGCTTGGGTTGTAAATGTTGCAGCAAGGAGGTGGTTGGAGGCAGAGGAGATGTCCTGTCTAAGAGCAATGTGTGGTGTAAATATTATGCAGAAAATTCGGTGTGGAAATTAGGAGAAGCTGTGGAGTTAATAAAAGTATTAGTCAGAGGGCTGAAGAGGGTTTGTTGAGGTGGTTTGGTCATTTAGAGAGAATGGATCAAAGTAAAATGACATGGAGAGCGTATAAATCTGTAGGGGAAGGAAGGCGGGGTAGGGGTCGTCCTCGAAAACGTTGGAGGGAGGGGGTAAAGGAGGTGTTGTGGGCGAGGGGTTTGGACTTCCAGTAAGCGTGCGTGAGCGTGTTAGATAGGAGTGAATGGAGACAAATGTTATTTGGGACCTGACGATCTGTTGGAGTGTGAGCAGGGTAATATTCAAAGTTTATTCTCTATAAGGATTACAATGCTGAGTTTACAGAAATTTGGTTATTGTGTGTTTTACATGCAGTAAAATAATGATTACAGAGTGTACCACTAGAACGCTTAGCATGGCTAGGCATTTCGGGCAGACTTAGTTTTATTCTTAATTGTAAAATATTACAGATTATGAGGTAAGTTGGTATTATGGCTAAGTGACTAAATACTAGTTTGTGAGTTTAGCAATGTGAATGCTTTTGTTTTGGCACAGTACATAGTTTCAGTATTGGAGTATCACAGGATTAATTATTTTAAGATTGAGATTAATATTTCTGTTTATGGTCAAATGGGTGAGTGAGTGTAAGTGTGAACCACCAGGTGGTATTCGTGTAGTTAGTTGACGGGGTGTATCAGGGAGATAAGATATTTTCTAATGGTAGTTTTGAAGGTGATGAATGTGTCTGCAGTTCTAGAGTTCTCAGGTAGGGTATTCCAGATTTTAGGGCCTTTGACATACATTGAATTTTTGTAAAGGTTTAGTCGGACACGGGGAATGTCGTAGAGATGTTTGTGTCTGGTGTTATGCCTGTGGGTTCTGTCACAACTATCAAGAAAGCGTTTTAGGTCAAGGTTGATATTAGAGTTTAAGGCCCTGTAGATGTAGATTGCACAGTAGTAAGTGTGGATGTACTGAACAGGGAGTAAGTTTAGGTCTATGAAGAGTGGGGGGGGGGTGTTGCCAGGGATGGGATTTAGTGATTATTCTTACTGCAGCTTTTTGTTGGGTTATTATTGGCTTTAGGTGTGTTGCTGCAGTTGATCCCCAAGCACAAATAGCATAGGTGAGGTATGGATAAATAAGTGAGTGGTGTAGTGTGAGAAGGGCATTTTGCAGCACGTAGTATCGTATCTTGGAGAGGATCCCAACCGTTTTGGATACTTTTTTGGTTATATGCTGGATATGGGTGCTGAAATTCAGGTTGTTGTCAAGGTATAAGCCTAGGAATTTGCCCCCATTATTTCTGGTAATTAGAGTGTTGTCAATCTTAATGTTAATTTGTGCATCTCCTACTCTGCTACCAAACATAATATAGTAGGTTTTGTCAGTGTTAAGCGTAAGTTTATTGGCTGTCATCCAAGTCGATATTTTGATCAGCTACTCATTCACAATGGTGTTGAGGGTGGCAAGATTAGGGTGAGAGATGACATAAGTCGTGTCGTCAGCAAAGAGAATGGGTTTCAGGTGTTGGGATACGTTTGGAAGGTCATTGATGTATATGAGGAATTCAGGGAAACCGGTTATTTTATATAACCGGACTTGAGTCCTGGAAATGGGAAGTACAATGTCTGCACTCTAAAGGAGGGGTTTGGGATATTGGCAGTATGGAGAGATATATTGTGTATTTTTATATGTATATACTTCTAAACTGTTGTATTCTGGGCACCTCTGCAGAAACAGTGATTATGTGTGAGGTGAAAGTGCTGAATGATGATGAAAGTATTTTCTTTTTGGGGATTTTCTTTCTCTTTGGGTCACCCTGCCTCGGTGGGAGACGGCCGACTTGTTGAAAAAAAAAAAAATGTAGTCTGCTACTTCAGTTTTCATTCTGGAAGAAACTGAGATGTGAGTGGTTGCCACTTGTTTTGCAGTTTGTTAATAGTCGTTTAGCAGGTCAGATACATATCGGAAGTCTTGTCCAGTTCGCTGGTGAGTGATCTTGTGCCCCACCCCATCCACAGCTACCCACTAGTGCATTGTATGAATTTTAATCCTGGCTCCGTCTCTGTAGAGGCCTTCCTCCCTGTGAAGAAGTGTCTTGTGTGTTCCTGTGGACTGAACCAAGATGCCCTCCATCGAGCAACTTTACCAGCAGCTTAAGGAAGAATTGAGGGTAGCGAAGATGGAGATACGGCAATTGACCGAGGAAAACAAGAGGATTCGTAGTAGTCCTCCTGTTTCGAGTCCTCAGGTCAAGAAGGGATCGTGGTCAGTGGCTGGACAGCAGGAGACGAAGTTGACGATCAAGAAGACGAATGGAAAGCCAGAAACGATGAAGAAGAAAGAGACTGCTGTGGAAACTCTTGTGGAAACCTCAAACGCATTCTCAGTGCTGCCCGACGAATGTGAGTCGACTACTGGGATCGTCACAACGAACGACAACAAGGAAGGTAAGAATATTGTTGTTGTTGGGGACAGCCAGGTTAGATACATGGATAGGGCATTCTGCTTGAAGGACAGGAGTAGGAGACAGAGGGTTTGCTTTCCTGGGGCTGGGATGAAGGACATTGTTAGCCGGCTTAATAACATCATGAACGGTAATGGGATCAATCCCATTATTTGCCTCAGTGCTGGAGGCAATGACGTAGGCAAGCGTAGAAGTGAGGATTTAGTTAGAAAGTTCAGGACAGCTATAGACATAATTAGGAAGAAGGGCGGGCGACCTGTTATATGTGGCATTTTGCCAAGAAGAGGTGTTGGTAATGAATGGTTGTCCAGAGCAATTGGTATTAATTGTTGGCTGGATAAACACTGTAAGGATAATGCAGTACCATTTATTTATTATAAATTTGTGCACACATACAGAGGTACAAAAAAATACAGATAAGAGCAGTATGCCAAAGCCACTTATACTATGCATAGCATTACGGGCTGGCTTAAAATTAACTTAAGATTAATTAAGCAATGATGAAGTCAGTGATAAAACATTAATGTAAACAGATTACTATAAAGCACAAGTGAGTATTACAAAGACAGGTCATATGAAGGATTCTGTTAGGTAGTGTATTTAAAAAATAATAAAGTTAGATTGGGTTTTAGGTTTAACATTTATGTGATATAATTGTGAGAAACATTTAAGATATACAATTTATAAGGTTCAGTTATTCAGTATTTATTTGGTTTTGGGTGAGTAAGTGATCTTTGAGTAGAGACTTGAATTTATAAACAGGAAGTGTTTCTTTTATATTTACAGGTAATGAATTCCAGATTTTAGGGCCTTTTATGTGCATTGAGTTTTTGCATAGTGTGAGATGAACACGAGGAACATCAAAGAGTGATCTGTGCCTTGTGTTATGGTCATGTGTTCTGTTGAGGTTGGCAAGGAGATGTTTGAGAGGAGGGTTAATATCAGAGTTAAGTGTTCTATGTATGTAATAGGTGCAGTAATAAGTATGGATGTTTTGTATGGTGAGTAGGTTTAGTGTATTGAATATTGGTGGAGTGTGCTGCCTGTAGTGAGAATTTGTTATCATTCTAACTGCAGCCTTTTGTTGGGTAATTAGTGGTCTGAGATGGTTAACTGTTGTTGAGCCCCATGCACAAATTCCATAGGTGAGATAGGGGTAAATAAGAGAGTGATATAGGGCCAGGAGGGCTGACTGTGGAACATAGTACCGTATCTTCGATAGTATGCCTACAGTCTTGGAAATTTTCTTAGAAATTTGTTGTATATGTGTATGAAATTTGAGTCTATTATCAAGGTGGATTCCTAAGAATTTTCCCTCTGTTAGCTTTGTGATAGGTGATCCGTTTATCATTATGTTAAGAGGGACATCTGTAGCTCTGTTACCAAACTGAATGAAGTAGGTTTTGTCAATGTTTAGTGTAAGTTTGTTAGTCCTCATCCAGGTAGATATTTTCTGTAATTCGGTATTTACAGTATTGGCTAGTGTGACTGGGCTCGGGTGAGAGAAGACGTATGTAGTGTCATCTGCAAATAGTGTGGGTTTGAGTAATGGCGAAGCATTTGGAAGGTCATTTATGTATAGGAGAAAGAGAAGAGGGCCAAGGACACTTCCCTGTGGGACACCAACTGTAATTGGTTGCGCAGAAGAGTTTGCCCCATTTGCGTACACATATTGGCTTCTGTTGCTGAGGTATGACTTGAGGTAATTGAGGGAGTGCCCTCTTATACCATAGTGTGACAATTTTACGTGGAGCAAGTCATGGTCAACTGTATCAAAAGCTTTACGTAAGTCAATGAAGATCCCCAGTGGGACTTCTTTTTTCTCTATTGCAGTGTATATATGTTCTAGCATGTGTATAATAGCATCATTAGTATTTTTATTAGGCCTGAATCCAAATTGGCAGGGGTTGAGTATGTTCTGGGAGATAAGGTAGGAGTAGATTCGTTTATGAATTAGTTTTTCAAAGATTTTTGAGAGAGGGTGTAAGTTGGATATTGGCCTATAGTTATTCAACTCTGTTTGGTCTCCTCCTTTGTGGATCGGGGTGACCCTTGCTATTTTGAGTACTGTAGGGAAGGTGGAGGATTCAATGGATTTGTTAAAGAGTGTTGCAATGATTGGAGATAGCACTTGTGACACTTTTTTATATATAAAGGGTGGTAAGGTACTTAAATCTCCTGCCTTGTTTTTTAGTGCATTGATAATAAGGGAGACTTCGTATGGGTTAGTCGGAGCTAGGAACAGTGTGTTCGGGTAGTTGCCGGTGAGGTAGTTATTTGGTGGGGTATCTGAGCTTGGGATTTTATGGGCAAGGTTTTGTCCTATAGTGGAGAAGAAATCATTGAGTCTGTTTGCTGTTTCTGTTGGTGGGAGTTGGGGTTCATCTGATTTTGCTAATTTTATTTCGCTATTTCGTGATATCTTTTTTGTTCCCAGAATTTCAGATAGTGTTTTCCAGGTCTTTTTTATATCACCTCGTAAGTTGGATAATCTGTTCTCATAATACAATTTTTTTGCCCTTCTTATCAGGCTGGTTAGGATTGACGAGTAACGTTTTGTTTGGTCTCTGGTTATGTGACCCATTCTGTACTGTTTTTCATATTGGTGTTTTGTATTTATGGATTTGAGAATGCTGGGTGTTAGCCAGGGACTGTTCAGTCTCTTTGCTGTCATCTGTTTAGTTTTTTTAGGGCAGTGCTTGTTATAGAGGTATTGGGTCTTTTTTAGAAAATTATTAATACATTCGTCAATATCTGTATAGATTTCTAGCTCAGTGTGCCAATCAATGTTTGCTAATGCTGTTGCGAAGTTATTTATGGCTGCCTCATTGTGAAGTCTGAAGGTGACTTTAGTAGTGTCTTGGGGTAGTTTACCAAGAGTTGTTATGAGGAAAGTAGGGTAGTGGTCTGTGGTATTATCTGTAATTATGCCTGATTTTAAAGGGGATATGGTGTTGGTCCAGATGTGGTCAAGTAGGGAAACACTAGTCTCTGTAACTCTTGTAGGTTTTGTTACTGTTGGTAGTAACATACAGTTACTCATTGTGTTTGTGAATTCAGTAACGTGTGGGTCCTGGTCTTGCAGGAGATTTATATTGAAGTCACCTGAGAGTAGTAAGTGATCTTTGTTCATGCGTGCATCAGTTATCATACTTCCTAGATTTTGACTAAATTGGCTAATGTTTGACTGTGGAACTCTGTAGATGTTTATCAATGTGAGAGGTTTTTGTAGGTATTTGGATTTGAATTTAGCTATTATATATTCCCCATGTTCATCCCTTGTGCAAGTATTAGTGATACATTCTAGTTGGTCTGAGTAGTATATGGCTGTGCCACCCCCTTGTTGGTCTGGCCTACAGTTGTGTATGGCTGTGTAACCAGGAATGGCATAGACATCTGTACTATCAGGCTTTAGCCAGGTTTCAGTTAGTGTAATGATGGACATATTGGCATGTAAGGAATTTAGTAATGCTATGAGGTCATCGTAATGCTTGCTTAATGATCTGATATTGTAGTTAAAGATAGTTATGTTGTTGTTGGCACTGAGAAGTGCCTTTGATTGTTCTGCAGTGTAGTAATTACAGTAACTGTTTGATTCATTTAAGTCATTAAATAAGAGGTTGGTATCAGGATCAATGCTTGTAATCATAAGATTTGTAGTGAATCTATAGTTAGAATTAAGTATAAAACAAAGTAAATAGTCTTAAGCTAAAAAATAGCACCTGAATTATTTAACAAATGTAAAATAATGAGCTAAGGGACTAATACAAATAAAGTGATGATCATATAATAGTGCTTGGGAATATGATAGTAGGTAGTACTATAAAGGTAATTTTTTAAAGTTATAATTATAGTTTAAAATTATAATAAAAAGGGACTAATATAGGTTGTGAATAAATGAGCTTTGGAATATAATGGCAAGATTGTGAGCTTATTCTACTTTAGCACCTGAGAATAGCACCTTGATTATTTTAACAGTTGTGGATATATAAACTAGGATAGTTATATAAAGCTAAAATAAAGGAGAAAATATAAAAGGGACTAAAATTAAGTAATGGTAAGCAAAGTTAAATGGACAGATGGTAGGAATTATAATATAAACTTATAATATAAAAATACAATTTGAAATGGTACTTGCAATTGCAATTGCAATTCATTGACAACTGGGACAACTTCTATGGCCGAAATGACATGTATGCCAGGGATGGGGTACACTTATCCAGGGCAGGTGTGGGTTTTCTTGCTAACTCAGTTGAGGGGGTTGTTAGGATTTTAAACTAGGATCAGTTAGAGGTATGGGTTTAGAAATGATAAATAATGAGTATGGATATATTGATTTATGCTCTGATATTAAGAATCTTAATAGTAACTGTCATGGAGTAACTCTAAGTAATGATAATTTCAGAAATTGTGTAAAAACAATGATGAATAGGAAAAATGTGCAGAAGAAAAAACAGATGATGGTATTTTATGCTAACAGTCGAAGTGCAAGAAATAAAATTAATGAACTACGTTTGGTAGCATGTGCTGGGAACTTTGATATCATTGCATTAACTGAAACGTGGTATGATTTAAAGAGTCGGGATATGATTGCTGAGTGTAATATTCAGGGATTTAAGTTGTTCAATGTGGATAGATGTAATGGGAAGGGGGAAGGAGTTTCATTATATGTTCGAGAAAATATTAATTGGTGCATAAAAACAGGTATAAAAATAGATGGAGCAGTAACAGAATCTGTTTGGGTAGAGTTTGTAGAGGGTCAAGAAAAACTAATTCTAGGTGTAATATACCGACCTCCAGGCTTGGATCACGATAGAGGGAGACTTCTTTGGGACGAAATTGTTAGGGCTTCTAGACACAATAACATAGTCACAGTAGGGGACTTTAACTTTAGCCAAATTGACTGGAATTCTTTGACAGGTAATCTAGAGTCCAGTGACTTTATGGAAACAGTTCAGGACTGTTTTCTGAAGCAGAGCGTAACAGAGCCTACCAGGGGTAATAATTTGCTAGACCTAGTCTTGTCAAATAAGGAAACACTCGTGAATAATCTGGAGATCACTGAAGAGCTTGGCGCAAGTGATCACAAATCCATCACTTTTAGCATTAACAGGGAATGCAAGAATAATGATAATACAGTAAAAATCCCTGATTTCCATTCTGCCGACTATAATGGACATAGGGAACATCTGTCTAATCTTGATTGGGGTTATCTAGCTAATGATTTTATTGGTGATGATCATACTTATGATTATGAAGGGATCTGCTTTTATGATTTTTTTTCTTAATAATGTACACCGTGCCCAGAGTATATACATTCCCCAGAGAGATATTAGGTCTAATAATAACGATCCCAAATGGGTTAACAGTAGGTTAAAGCATCTATTAGGGAAAAAAAGGGAATTTATAGGCGCATCAGAAGAGGAGAGGTTAACCTTACTGACCAATATGATCAGCTTAAAAGAGAAGTAAAAAAGGGGATTAGAAAGGCTAAACGTGACTATGAAATTAGAGTTGCTAGTGAATCAAAGACTAATCCAAAGGGGTTCTTTCAAGTGTATAGGACGAAGGTGAAGGAAAAAGTAGAACCTCTGAAAATCGGGAATGGACAGCTGACGGATAACGAACTGGAAATGTGTTCCTTATTTAATGACTATTTTTTGTCAGTTTTTAAACATGAAGATGTAAATGAGATTCCAGTAATTAACAATTATTTAGTTCCTGATGAATTTAAATTAATTAATATTACTGTCACGAGGGACATAGTTATTAAACAGATAGACAAACTGAAACAAAATAAGTCCACGGGACCCGATGAGTTGTTTTCCAGGGTGCTTAAGGAATGCAAGATGGAGCTTAGTCAGCTATTAACGAGTGTGTTTAATGCGTCCATCCTTACCGGTGTTGTGCCAGAGTTGTGGAAGATAGCTAATGTGGTTCCTATATTCAAATCAGGGGATAAGTCCGTTCCTTCAAATTACCGTCCAATAAGCCTGACATCTATAGTGGGCAAGTTACTAGAATCAATTATAGCTGACATTATTAGAAGTCACCTTGAAGAGCATAACTTGATAAATGAATCTCAGCATGGATTCATGAGAGGTCGTTCCTGCCTGACAAACTTGCTGACGTTCTTCAATAGAACATTTGAGGCAGTAGACAGTGATAAGGAATATGATATTGTTTATTTGGATTTTAGTAAAGCCTTCGATAGAGTACCTCACAGGAGACTCTTGAAAAAAGTGGCAGCTCATGGTATAGGAGGTAAAGTTCTAGCATGGATAGAGGCATGGCTTAAGAATAGAAAGCAGAGAGTTACCATTAATGGAGTGAAATCTGAATGGGGACTAGTCACTAGTGGCATTCCACAAGGATCAGTTTTAGGCCCTCTCTTGTTCATAATTTACATTAATGATCTTGATGAAGGGATTACGAGTGACATGAGTAAGTTTGCTGATGATACAAAGATAGGCCGTATAATTCACTCTGAGGAGGATAGCAATGAACTCCAGGAGGATTTGGACAAATTAATGTCCTGGTCTGAAAAATGGCAGATGAAGTTCAATGTCGATAAGTGTAAGGTACTAGCCCTTGGTAATGAAAATAACCCTCGAAGCTATAATCTAGGTGAAGTAGAGCTTGATGATACAGAATGTGAAAAGGACTTGGGAGTCATGGTGAGCAGAAATCTAAAGCCAAGACAGCAGTGCCTTAGTGTGTGCAACAAGGCCAACAGATTACTTGGATTTATCTCAAGAAGTATAATTAACAGAAGTCCAAAAGTTATTTTACAGCTCTATACATCACTAGTGAGGCCTCATTTAGATTATGCTGCTCAGTTTTGGTCCCCTTACTACAGGATGGATATAGACTCATTAGAGAACATGCAGAGAAGAATGACTAAAATGATTTACTGTGTAAGGAACCTCCCGTATGAAGATAGACTCAAAGCCTTAAATCTCCACTCTCTGGAGAGGCGTAGAATGAGGGGAGATATCATTGAAGTGTATAAGTGGATGACGGGCATAAACAAGGGAGATATTAATAAAGTACTGAGGGTGTTGAACCAGGTAAGAACCAGAAATAATGGATTTAAGTTGGATAAATTTAGATTTAGAAAGAACATAGGTAAGTACTGGTTTTCTAACAGAGTTGTGGATGCGTGGAACAGTTTTCCCAGTGGGGTGATAGAGGCTAGGACCTTGGGTAGCTTTAAGAAGAGACTGGACAAATATATGAGTGGGAGGGGCTGGGTTTGATTGGTGTCATTGGGTATGGGAGTTATTTCTTGGGTAGCTTTAGGTAGAGGTCATTTTAATAAGGACCTGCCTCGCATGGGCCAGTAGGCCTTCTGCAGTGTTCCTACATTCTTATGTTCTTACATTGTAAAATGCTCCAAACTTCAGAACACTCATGACCTAACCTGATTCCTCCTTTTTTCTTCTTCTTCCTCTTCCCCTTTCCTTTTTCCTTTTTCTCCTTTGAGTTGTCTTTCTTCTGCCGTGTATTTGCTCCTTCTTTATTTATTTATTTATTTGTTTCCCCCCCCTAGGTGTTCTTGCTCTTACCCTCTGTGGGCACCTAGCTCCCTTGCAGTGCTCCTCTTTCTTAGTATTTGACTGGCCCCTCCTACTCTTACTATCTCCCCACTACTACTTCCTTCCCTCCACTACTACCACCACTACTACTACTACTACTACTACCACCTCCTGCCAATATTTACCCATCCTGCTCTCCTTTTTGTTAGTGTGACTTTATAAATGGTCCAAGTCAGACCGAAACGTCGTCGTAAGCTCCTCTCTTTTATGTGCGGGTTATTTGTGTATTGTTCCTGTCACAGTATTGTGCCTTTTTTTGTTATTTATTTATGACGATACCCAAGTGATAATAACTCCAGCCACACTGAAAGGAAAGCTTTGAAACTGTAGTAGTTTATGATCTTTTGCTGGAATGTTTTGACGATACCCTAATTACTCCACGAAAGTCTCCCAGCACAGGCCTACGAATTTCAACTAGAAAGAATCGGTATCGGGGATTATTGGCCATTTATATGGTATCGGTAATGTTAACTGTTAAAAAAGTCAGTATCAGCGGATCCTTTTTAAAATATTAATATTACATGTATGCTTTAAAATATCAACATTAACACTACTTCACGACTGTGAGTTTCTCATACTACACACACATACATACAGTGGCCCCTCAATAATCGTCCAGCCTGAAAGTCGTCCATTTCGGAAATACAGTGGACCCCCGGTTAACGATATTTTTTCACTCCGTAAGTATGTTCAGGTGCCAGTACTGACCGAATTTATTCCCATAAGGAATATTGTGAAGTAGATTAGTCCATTTCAGACCCCCAAACATACACGTACAAATGCACTTACATAAATACACTTACATAATTGGTCGCATTCGGAGGTAATCGTTATGCGGGGGTCCACTGTAGTCCCATTATTTCGTCAAAACATTGGCTCGCAAATGGTCCGAAACTCGCTAATCATCCTTCGTCCTGGACGCGTACTCATGCTCTGAGCTGCCTCGGCCTCCCTTCCCAGCCAGTGTGCCATTGTTTACCAGTGAGCGACGGTCCCCTCACGTGTTCATACGAAATATTTCATAATATTCCATTCATTTTAGTGCTTGCAAGTGCTATATAAGCTACCATGGCTCCAAAGAAAGCTCCTAGTGCCAAGCCTTTGGTAAAGAAGGTGAGAAATGAGATTGAATTTAAGAAGAAAAACATGGAACAATATGAAAGTGGCGTATATATGGGCGAACTGGCCAGGATGTATAACAAATCCCGTACAACCATATCTTCCATCATAGCCAAGAAAAAGGAAATCAAGGAAGCTGTTGTTGCAAAGGGGGTAAATATGCTGACAAAAAATGAGATCACCAGTACTCGAAGATGTTGTGAAGTTATTATTGGTGTGGATAAACGAGAAACAATTAGCAGGAGATAATCTTATGACGTAGCTTATTTGTGAAAAGGCTAGGCAGTTGCATGACGATTTGGTAAAGAAATTGCCTGCAACTAGTGGTGATGTGAGTGAATTTAAGGCTGGTTTGAGAGATTTAAGAAGCGTACTGGCATATACAGTGTGATAAGGCAGCTCAGAATCTTGCTGCAGAGGAGGAGGAAGAGAGATGGAAGAAGGTGCCTTCTTCAGAAATTAAGATTTTTGAAATGTGGGGTAAGATGGAAAGATTTATGGAGAAACATCACCCTGAGAAGGATGTTGCAAGCCATGTTGGCAACATGTACAGTGACAGAGTCTTGGCCTATTTTAGGGAAGTTTTAAAGAGACGCCAGAAACAGAGCTCTCTGGACAGTTTTTTTGCGAGACAGGACTCCAGTGACTCTCAAGCTGGTCCTGGTGGCATTAAGAAACAAAGAAGTAACCCCAGAAAAGCACTTGGTAGCTGAGGTGTTGATGGAAGGGGATTCCCCTTCCAAACAGTAATTCAATCTGTCTCCTCCTCCAGTCTTCCATACACTAAGAAGAATTGCCAATAAAGGTAAGTGTTATGCTGTTAATGTTTCATTCATCATGTATTACAGAATGGATATAAATGCTCTGGAAAACGTACAGAGGAGGATGACAAAGATGATCCCATGTATCAGAAATCTTCCCTATGAGGATACCTGGAGTTTACCTGAAGGACCTGAATCTGCACTCTCTCGAAAGGCGTAGAATTAGGGGGGATATGATCGAGGTGTATAAATGGAAAACAGGAATAAATAAAGGGAATGTAAATAGTGTGCTGAAAATTTCCAGCCAAGACAGGACTCGCAGCAATGGTTTCAAGTTGGAAAAATTCAGATTCAGGAAGGATATAGGAAAGCACTGATTTGGTAATAGAGTTGTGGATGAGTGGAACAAGCTCCCGAGTACAGTTATTAAGGCTAAAACGTTGTGTAGTTTTGAAAATAGGTTAGATAAATACATGAGTGGGTGTGGGTGGGTGTGAGTTGGACCTGACTAGCTTGTGCTGCTGGGTCTGGTACAGTGCTCCATTCTTGAGTGGGGATGACCAGACTGAGTGGGTCATTGGGATAATCCGGGGGATGGGTCATTGGTCTAATCCGGGGGGGACATGGACTTGCTCCGCATGGGTCAGTAGGCCTGTTGCAGTGTTCCTTCTTTCTTATGTTCTTATGTCCCATTGTACTGTTTATGTACCATATCTATATTTCATGTAAAAAAATTTTTTTTTGTTTTAATACTTCTGGGTGTCAGGAACGAATTAATTGGATTTACATTATTTCTTATGGGGAAAATTGATTCGAAAATCGTCTATTTCGATAATAGTCCCACTTCCAGGAACGGATTAAGGACGATAACTGAGGGACCACTGTATACATAAACAAATAAACTCACACACACATAGCTGAGTACAGACATACATACACACTATCGACAAGTGCCTTTGACTACCATTATCTAACAAAACAGGGAAAGTAATGAGTAATGTCATTAACATTTCTGAGAAATTAAGTTATTTAATAACCACCCTGAGTTATTTAATACAAATTATGAAATAAACATTTCCCTATATACTGAACATAGTCATTACAATGAAAAAAATATGAAAAGTATCAGTTTCGGTATCAGCTGAAAAATGAGTGTCGATATCTGCCAAAATTGTGGTAACTTCCCATTGCTAATTTCAACACCTTGTATAAGCCCCATTGAGCTTGATGGAATATGACAAGGAAAATACAGTTAGCTTTTGTATCAATGTTGATAGAATTACTGACAATATATTATGTGAAAGGACACAAGTGCAACTAATGTGACATTTTGTGACAACGTAGCTGAGATTATCTAAGTGTGCTACACAAGTACACAGTGACACTACTGGCATTAGTTGCACTTGTTTGGAAGTTGATGTTACTAAAATTAGCTTTACTGATTTAGGATTTTTGTTCCTTTATGAATTACAATGTAACGTCTCCTGACAGATCCTGCATCTTTGATCTTGCCCGCTGTTGTGTTGCCTATGGCTGCTGTGTGATGCTAACATCTGCTTTAATAAGAAGAATAATATAAGATCTTTATATACTACAAATACACATGTGCATGGTACACAGGCCATAGCTGACATCAATGACATACTACTATATAGAAAGCCACTTGCTATACCTTACCTTTGATATACCTTTGAAGAGTTTTGAGAGTTTCTCTACTCTCTGAGTCCGACCATGGGCCAGGCTCATCTGGTGCCCGCCTGGTCTGCCAGGCTGTTGCTGCTGGAGGCCTGCTGCCCCACATATCCTGGTTGATCTGGCACATGGTGAAGATACTTGTCCAGTTTCCTCTTGAAGGCTTCTACACTTGTTCCAGCCGAGCATTTCCCGCAAATTAGGTCAGTTTTGTCCCAGGATGCAACCCACACCAGTTGACTAACTCCCAGGTACCTATTTTACTGATGGGTGAACATAGACAACCGGTGTAAAGAAACATGCCCAATGTTTCTACCCTTGCTGGGAATCGAACCCAGACCCTCAGCGTGTGAAGCAAGAGCATTAACCATTAGGCCACTGGGCACACTTTGCGATCTGGTTTTATCTTTGGTTTCATCCAGCTATGGTTCGTATATTCTGATGTTAGATTATTTAAAGACTTGTTCTGTTATGTCAGATGTTACTCTACAGTGTGCCTATTAATTTATATATTCTTGTATTCTTGTACTGGAAAGATCTAAGTAATGTACCTGATGATACAGTTTTTTGCCCAGTATACAGTTATACCCAAATATACAATATACCCAAGTTTATACTATGAGAGTGGATTTATATTACAACAATGACAACATTCCATATTTTGAATATTCATAATCCATTAGACCTTTTTATTCAAATTTATCACAGGGAAAATTAGTATAAGCTTTGCATACTTCTTCCTAGAACCTCTTGTCATAGAGCTGTACTGAAGGCAAGTTCCACTACAAATGCTTGGAATAAGAAGTAGACTCTTATGGAACCCTTTTACAAACCAGATTCAGACTAATTGCCAGGAAAGAAATGCAGGTTAATTTCAAGGTTCTTCCTGGTATAAATTCATTGAAGCAATTATTTTACACAGCATTTTACCAACAAACTTTTTGAATAAAACAAAATACAAACTATAAACTTAGAGACTCTTGACATTACCGCACCTGAAATCTTTGCCATTGCAAAAGTCCCATGCATAGGCATGACACACCATCTCACGTCCTCCTGGTTTTTCTAATATAGAGTGTTCCCAGAACTCTTGTGGCATTGTGGTCAAGTTCAGCGAAGCAATGAACTCATCAGACAACTCAAACATTCTTCTGGGTGTGTAGCCCTTCAGAAAATAGAATAAAATAATTAAATTAATATATATGTTAATATTTACATTACATAAAAGAAAAAAATATATCTTTAAATGCATAAGAGAAAATTTTAGAAAAGACTTAATTTTAAATGATTTTTTTTTATTTTTTATTATCACACCGGCCGATTCCCACCAAGGCAGGGTGGCCCGAAAAAGAAAAACTTTCACCATCATTCACTCCATCACTGTCTTGCCAGAAGGGTGCTTTACACTACAGTTTTTAAACTGCAACATTAACACCCCTCCTTCAGAGTGCAGGCACTGTACTTCCCATCTCCAGGACTCAAGTCCGGCCTGCCGGTTTCCCTGAATCCCTTCATAAATGTTACTTTGCTCACACTCCAACAGCACGTCAAGTATTAAAAACCATTTGTCTCTATTCACTCCTATCAAACACGCTCACGCATGCCTGCTGGAAGTCCAAGCCCCTCGCACACAAAACCTCCTTTACCCCCTCCCTCCAACCCTTCCTAGGCCGACCCCTACCCCGCCTTCCTTCCACTACAGACTGATACACTCTTGAAGTCATTCTGTTTCGCTCCATTCTCTCTACATGTCCGAACCACCTCAACAACCCTTCCTCAGCCCTCTGGACAACAGTTTTGGTAATCCCGCACCTCCTCCTAACTTCCAAACTACGAATTCTCTGCATTATATTCACACCACACATTGCCCTCAGACATGACATCTCCACTGCCTCCAGCCTTCTCCTCGCTGCAACATTCATCACCCACGCTTCACACCCATATAAGAGCGTTGGTAAAACTATACTCTCATACATTCCCCTCTTTGCCTCCAAGGACAAAGTTCTTTGTCTCCACAGACTCCTAAGTGCACCACTCACTCTTTTTCCCTCATCAATTCTATGATTCACCTCATCTTTCATAGACCCATCCGCTGACACGTCCACTCCCAAATATCTGAATACGTTCACCTCCTCCATACTCTCTCCCTCCAATCTGATATTCAATCTTTCATCACCTAATCTTTTTGTTATCCTCATAACCTTACTCTTTCCTGTATTCACCTTTAATTTTCTTCTTTTGCACACCCTACCAAATTCATCCACCAATCTCTGCAACTTCTCTTCAGAATCTCCCAAGAGCACAGTGTCATCAGCAAAGAGCAGCTGTGACAACTCCCACTTTGTGTGTGATTCTTTATCTTTTAACTCCACGCCTCTTGCCAAGACCCTCGCATTTACTTCTCTTACAACCCCATCTATAAATATATTAAACAACCACGGTGACATCACACATCCTTGTCTAAGGCCTACTTTTACTGGGAAAAAATTTCCCTCTTTCCTACATACTCTAACTTGAGCCTCACTATCCTCGTAAAAACTCTTCACTGCTTTCAGTAACCTACCTCCTACACCATACACTTGCAACATCTGCCACATTGCCCCCCTATCCACCCTGTCATACGCCTTTTCCAAATCCATAAATGCCACAAAGACCTCTTTAGCCTTATCTAAATACTGTTCACTTATATGTTTCACTGTAAACACCTGGTCCACACACCCCCTACCTTTCCTAAAGCCTCCTTGTTCATCTGCTATCCTATTCTCCGTCTTACTCTTAATTCTTTCAATTATAACTCTACCATACACTTTACCAGGTACACTCAACAGACTTATCCCCCTATAATTTTTGCACTCTCTTTTATCCCCTTTGCCTTTATACAAAGGAACTATGCATGCTCTCTGCCAATCCCTAGGTACCTTACCCTCTTCCATACATTTATTAAATAATTGCACCAACCACTCCAAAACTATATCCCCACCTGCTTTTAACATTTCTATCTTTATCCCATCAATCCCGGCTGCCTTACCCCCTTTCATTTTACCTACTGCCTCACGAACTTCCCCCACACTCACAACTGGCTCTTCCTCACTCCTACAAGATGTTATTCCTCCTTGCCCTATACACGAAATCACAGCTTCCCTATCTTCATCAACATTTAACAATTCCTCAAAATATTCCTTCCATCTTCCCAATACCTCTAACTCTCCATTTAATAACTCTCCTCTCCTATTTTT
>NC_091344.1:25917714-25951006 GCF_038502225.1 Cherax quadricarinatus | reverse complement strand
TTATGAAAAATATTAAAATAATATTAAGCAAAAACAAAAATTATGAAAGCTAACCAAAATTTATGAAATATAACAAAAAATTATGAAAAATAACTAAAAATAATGAAAAATTACCAAAATTTTGAAAAATAACCAAAAATTTTGAAAAATAACTAAAAATGATGAAAAATAACTAAATATTGTGAAAAATAACTAAATATGAAAAATAACTAAAATTATGAAAAAGTAACCAAAAATTATAAAGAATAACTAATAACTATGAAAAATTCTTGAAAAACATCATTAGAAAACATCTTTTAAAAAATCTCAAGAAAAAATTTAAAAAAAAAATTATAAAAAGTTCTTTAAAAAAATTATATTCCTTTAAATAAACCTTAAAAAAAATTGCAATCGACACCATGCCCAGCCCTTCTAGGGTAGGTTAGGTGCCTGAGCCCGAGCTTGCAGCTCACAAGACTGCCATTGCCATTAGCGCCCTTGGTGGCGGGAATGGCAGACCAGAGAGGCCTAGCTTCTCCCTACGAGCCCCGTGAGGGCGGGGAATGTGGCTAGGCCTGGGGACAGTTGGTCCCAAAGATGAGGGATGAGGGGGTACTTGTACCTCCTCCCATGGGAGACAGGTCTCAAACACTCCCTAGACAGGGAACCAAGGCCAGGCCACCACTTGGAAAAGGCCCGGGCCGGGAGAATACCGGCGAATCAACAAGAAGAAGGAGAATGGAGTTGCACAGAGTAAGGAGATGCATGTCCCGGCTCACCAAGGCAGGCATACTTTATTAAAAACATGGTACGTAACACGGAGAGAACGACTTGGTCCTGCAGATCGTTGGATCTGGTGACTTCTGCTGGCTTAACACTCGCAGCGCTTACAATATAACAAGCAGGCAGGTAGTTTGCAGTGTTGGGGCAGCCAGTCAAAATTCGCTTTCGACGAGCACATTGATACTATGGGTTCATATTGCAAACTATCCCTCTTCCTGCTTCAGTTTAATTTGCAGCTTTAACAGTTAATTATTTACTGTTTTCTATAGGCCTAAAATCTATTTTTTATTTCAAGTTATCCGAGGTTACATTGCCATTTATAAACCTTTATTTAACAACTAGTAAAAAGTTTAAAAAAAAGTGTTGTGACACCTTCGGCAACATTTTGACTGATGCACTATGTAACGTCAAGATCCGCACGAGTATATGCTGTACTTTCTTCAAGATTGATGGGCTGGGCACATCGATTCGAAGCTGAGAGACTGACTGCCTCAAACTCCTCCTCTTTTTCCACCATTCTTCTTTGCACTGGACTGATGAAGGCGCTGGGGGCAGAACGTTTCCTCAATAAAGATTCCCAAATGTTGCGTGTCTCATTCTTCAACTTGTCGATTTTCTAACCCATTTATCACATGGAGTGGGAGTGTCACTTGTGGTGAGTGGAAGTGTAACTCATGGTGCCGTGGAGTGGAAGTGTCACTCATGGTGCCATGGAGTGGGAGTGTCACTCATGGTGCCATAGAGTAGGAGTGTCACTCATGGTGCCATGAAGTGGGAGTGTCACTCATGGTGCCATGGAGTGGGAGTGTCACTCACGGTGCCATGATGGAGCGGAAGTAGTTATTACTTTATGGTGATACCGAGAGTATGTAGATAAAAATACATATGAACAGTTCAAGACATTTATTGAGGAAACGTTTCGCCACTTGTAGCGAAGCATCTTTCTCAAGAAATGGCTTGAACTGTGCATATGTATTTATCTACATACTCTGTAATCTTGCTGTAGCAGCGACCTAAAACACTATATAGTGATAAAAGTCAGCAATACTACCTTCCGTAAGATAATGTAAAACATATAGTAGAGCAGATTGAGGAACACAGGTCACTACCAGCGAGCGAGTAGCCAATCAGTTCTGTTTGTTAGTAGCGGGATGACTACGGTTGCTGGAGGGGTGAGTACTGGTGCCTTAGGTGTAGTGATCAACAGATACAGTCTGAGTCCTGCATGGGCAGTGTTCGCTTGTGAACACAGCTCATCCAGCTCCATAGCTAGGCGTCTGCGTTCCTTGGACCGGTATGCACGTAGGCGGTCCAGTGCTGCACGTGACCTGCAGAAATAACAGGACACCTTGGATAAAAACATAAGGAGGAACAGGCCTACTGGTTCATACTGGGCAAGTCCTTCTCAAACCTAGACCCACTAAACAAAACCCAAACTCGACGTTTGGCCTGAGAAATATAAAAAAAAAATGTCGGTAATATATCAGGTTTTCGTCAAAACTATCATTACGACTATCATCATCCTCATCTTCATTCTCCGTATACTGTATGACCCTTGTCGGTTTAGGGTTTTCTTTGATTATAATAATAACCTGGAGTTTACCTGGAGAGAGTTCCGGGGGTCAACGCCCCCGCGGCCCGGTCTGTGACCAGGCCTCCTGGTGGATCAGAGCCTGATCAACCAGGCTGTTACTGCTGACTGCACGCAATCCAACGTACGAGCCACAGCCCGGCTGGTCAGGAACCGACTTTAGGTGCTTGTCCAGTGCCAGCTTGAAGACTGTTGGTAATCCCCCTTATGCATGCTGGGAGGCAGTTGAACAGTCTCGGGCCCCTGACACTTATTGTATGGTCTCTTAACGTGCTAGTGACACCCCTGCTTTTCATTGGGGGGATGTTGCATCGTCTGCCAAGTCTTTTGCTTTCGTAGTGAGTGATTTTCGTGTGCAAGTTCGGTACTAGTCCCTCTAGGATTTTCCAGGTGTATATAATCATGTATCTCTCCCGCCTGCATTCCAGGGAATACAGGTTTAGGAACCTCAAGCGCTCCCAGTAATTGAGGTGTTTTATCTCTGTTATGCGCGCCGTGAAGGTTCTCTGTACATTTTCTAGGTCAGCAATTTCACCTGCCTTGAAAGGTGCTGTTAGTGTGCAGCAATATTCCAGCCTAGATAGAACAAGTGACCTGACTATTTTGACTATTTTGGATCTTCAGTTAAATCTATATTTGTATTTATCCTTGTTTGTGGACAAGATCGTGTAAATTTCTCTCTAAAGTGACATTATCAAACATTAACATAGGCCATAACCAAACTTGTTATTGTAATTTGGGTTAAGCCAACTTTAAGCCGTGTAAGAAGCCAATTTTTCTTTTGTACCTGATTCTTCTTTTTCTGCATTTTTTATTTGTTTTGCAATGATGAGCTTCATTGATCCGGTCTCCGTTCATTCAAGCAAGATATCTCCGGACAAAAATAATCCCCGCCCCGTATTCCAAGTCCAACATACCTCGGGGGAGAAACATTGACAGTAGCAATTACTCTTATAAATAATTCTATCCCTGTTTTTCTTTCATCTAATAAATAATATAAAATAACTGTCAGGTAATATAGCACTGATCTATATTACCAGACAGTACCACAAATTACCAAGGCAAAACCAATTCAACATGACGACTGATATCAGGGAAACACAGCAACAACAACTATTTCACAATACGCTAATTACCCGTCTGTGCCAGTTCGATGTGAGCGAGGTTTCTCTTGCAGTTCCTTCGTGCTGGAAGCGCTAGGTGAGCAAGGGTTTTCTTGCAATTCCTCCTCGCTATTAATTCTTGGTGAGCAAGGTTTCTCATGCAGTTCCTTCGTGCTGGAAGTTCTAGGTAAGGAAGGCTTCTCTTCCAGTTGCTCCATGATGTAAGTTCTAGGTGATCGAAGTTTTTCTTGCAATTCCTCTACACGGAAATATGGTTAACCCTGTGATAGGTTTGTTTCTTGACAGTACTGTCACCAAGCTTCTGTGACAGGCCAGTTTCTTGACAGTAATGTGTAACCCAATTGCATAGACGGCTCCTGCCACTTCTGCGGAGGAAGACAACTGTTAGATCATAAGTCGACAAAGTAAACTTCTGCATGTTCTAAACATAGCTACAGACTCTGAAACTCAAGGAGTACTGTCACTTTTGTTTTCATATTATCTTCAGAAAGTCAATAATTAAACTTACCCATGATAATGGCTGTACCACATCGTCTAAAAATATAAGACATATTTGCCTCAAAAGAGTGACGAATTTACATATATCAGCGGCCTACTGTGAGTTGTATCACTTACAAAGCATCCAAACTATGTGCATTTTTTGCAGAAAAAGTTGTAAACGTAAATATATTGTCCCCAACATGAACTTGTAGCAAACAGTATTGAGTCCTGGAGGTGGGAAGTACAGTGACTGCACTCTGAAGAAGGAGTGGGAATATTGCAATTTGGAGAAGCATCAGGAGTAAATGATGGTGAGTATTTCTTCTTTTTCGGGTCATCCTACCTCGGTGGGAGACGGCCGGTATGTTTAAAAAAAAAAGTATGACATTAACCAGAGAAAGCGGTAGATGTTTTACACAATACAGAATAAAAATAGACCATCAAAGATATTAATGACAAAGCTTCGGATGAAGAGAAAGATATTTATGACAAATTTTCGGATGTACTTTAATCTGGTTTGTATTCATGTCACTGGCTTGGATGTGGGTTGTTTATGTGTTAAAGTGCTTATTTCAAGCCACTGAAGACACCAGTGCTGCCTTCCAGCCTCCCTTCCCACTACGCTCTGAGGTAGCACGTGATATGTTGACCTAAAAGTCTACAAGGAATTACTAGACTCCCGGATCTCTGACGATCGTGAGTATTCATTCCTCTATGCGTTTATTGTACTTATTTTTCTTGCAACTATTATATCTTGCTTTGTGGTACCCGTTTTTTTAACGTAAAACGCTTTACTTTATTTTCTCTTAGTCGTCTTAAAAAGTTTTGCTTATCAAGTGAGAGAATCACTTGTGATAGTGACCGTTGTCTATTCCTCAGCTCACAGCCCAAGTATTTTATTAAGGCCACCGAAACCCCGAGAGACTGATAGAACTGCTTGATCAAGCATTAGCGAAAAAAAGTCTTAAGTTCTCGTCTTCATGACTTGTTTTAGTTGTGCCTCCTGAGCAGCTAGTTTATTGTGCACTTCATGTTCATCCTGCGAGGCCTGGTCACAGACCGGACCGCGGGGGCGTTGACCCCCGGAACTCTCTCCAGGTAAACACCTACCCTACGTATGTGTGACTGCCATCCTGCGAGCCTTGCTTCTCTGGCTAATCGTTATCTCCTTGAATCTAAGCTGGCTACCAGAGCAGTGCGTACCTCTCAGTATTAGCGGAAGGAGGATCGAGCCTCCACCACTCCTTGCGCTGAATGCCCCACACGGGCTTCACATACTATATGAACATTAATAATTCTTGAATCTGAGACACCAGCAAGCTGATTCACCGTCTCATTAATTAAGGGTTCACTCCGATCTGCGCCTTTGTTCCTTCATGCTGCACCGTGTTGACGTTCGTTCTTCATTATGGATCAAGCCAACACGGAAGTGTATTTGTCTTCGCTTTGATATGACAATCTTCTGCTTCTGTGTTCAGTACGTTTATATTTACGTCACATTAAAACATAATGAATGAGAATCAGAGTACAATACTACGGGCTGCTTTATAGCTCTTGTTCTAGGAACTTATGTATTGATTTGTATGTCTTAAATTTGATTATTTTCAGTTTTTTTTTCAATGTCTGATTCAGTTGGATAATATTTCATGTTTGAATAAGCTTTATGTTTTAGTGTTTTTAAAATTTTCCACCTTATCATAAGAATGTGCGAACAATCACCGAAATATTGAGGAAGATGCATTCCATTCACAAGAGAAGTGTTACGAAGGAAGAAAGGTGGAAACTAAAGAGAACATAGAAGTGAGGTTATCTACTGATAATGACTTAATTAAGACTAAGCACAGTCTAGTTATCACTACTATATACACAGATGAAATTAGGATCGTAGTATAGTGTAAGGTTCTCTTCTACCCTTACACCTCTGCCGCCAGAGGTTACAGGAAGACTTGCCTATAACTGTCCCAATCGAACTCACGACCATTTGGATGTTGTATGTTAGACTTGTGGTTTCTTGTGATAAATTCTTATTAATTATTGCTAAATGTGAAAAATGATACCTTAAGAGAGTCATGTCTCTAAGAGATGTAGAAACGTGCCTGACGTCTGGCAACCTCACACAAGACAGCTTACATAAATACAGACAGTTAGTCACGAAGTCAGTGGAACTTTTTATCATCCAGACAAAACTTCATTCACAGTCACCGCACAATACTAAGAAGCAAAAAACTGTAGAGATTTAAAAGATTTACCTAACGAATTTCGTGGAATTTTGGTTACTTAAACTCACGAGGAATCGCCTGATTTCTGACGATAATCCCGTTGATAGCCATTTTTTTGGGGGTGGGAGTGGGGGTGGGGAAGAATTTATCTCTGCAGTATACGGACGGGGTGGCGATGGACGAGGTAAGCTGCCCACGTAATGCCCGCCCACATGCTACCACCCACCATAATCGACAAAGATCGGCGGACATGCCAAAAGAGCAGCATGCAGTGTCCGCCGCTGAAAGCACCGGTGCTGACAGCACCGCCGCTGACAGCAGTGGTGTTAATGACAGCACCTCACACAACCAATGACTTATGCCCAGTGATAATTATGGGATGAGGGGAACGTGCACACGTGTTTGTTAGACTGGGTCGTGCATAGGTGTTTGCTAGACTGGGTCGGGCACAGGTGTTTGATAATTTGGGTCGTGCACAGAAGTTTGTTAGACTGGGTCGTGCACAGGCGTTTGTTAGACTGGGTCGTACACAAATGACAGCAAGGAAATGAGTGAGCTACTCAAGTCCCAATATGACTCAGATTTTAGCAAGCCGCTAACCAGACTGAGAGTCGAAGATCTAAATGAATTTTTTATGAGAGAGCCACAGAATTCGGTAAACACAAGCCTATCTGACGTTATCTTGACGCCAAATGACTTCGAACAGGCGATAAATGACATGCCCATGCACTCTGCCCCAGGGCCAGACTCATGGAACTCCGTGTTCATCAAGAACTGCAAGAAGCCCCTATCACGTGCTTTTACCATTCTATGGAGGGAGCATGGACACGGAGGTCGTCCCACAGTTACTAAAAACAACAGACATAGCCCCACTCCACAAAGCGGGCAGTAAAGCAGTAGCAAAGAACTACAGACCGATAGCACTAACATCCCATATCATAAAAATCTTTGAAAGGGTCCTAAGAAGCAAGATCGCTACCCATCTAGATACCCATCAATTACACAAACCAGAGCAACATGGGTTTAGAGCAGGTCGCTCCTGTCTGTCTCAACTATTGGATCACTACGACAAGGTCCTAGATGCTCTAGAAGACAAAAAGAATGCAGATGTAATATATACAGACTTTGCCAAAGCCTTCGACAAGTGTGACCATGGCGTAATAACGCACAAAATGCGTGCTAAAGGAATAACAGGAAAAGTTGGTAGATGGATCTATAATTTCCTCACAAACAGAACACAAAGAGTGGTAGTCAACAGAGTAAAGTCTGAGGCGGCTACGGTGAAAAGCTCTTTTCCGCAAGGCACAGTACTCGTTCCCATCTTGTTTCTCATACTCATATCTGACATAGACAAGGATGTCAGCCACAGCACCGTGTCTTCCTTTGCAGACACCCGAATCTGCATGACAGTGTCTTCCATTGCAGACACTGCAAGGCTCCAGGCGGACATCAACCAAATCTTTCAATGGTCTGTAGAAAACAATATGAAGTTCAGCGATGAGAAATTTCAAATTACTACGATATGGTAAAAATGAGGAAATTAAAACTTCATCAGAGTACAAAACAAATTCCAGCCACAAAATAGAACGAAAAACTAACGTCAAAAACCTGGGAGTGACCATGTCGGAGGATCTCACCTTCAAGGACCATAACATTGTATCAATCGCATCTGCTAGAAAAATGACAGGATGGATAATGAGAGCCTTCAAAACTAGGGATGCCAAGCCCATGATGACACTCTTCAGGTCGCTTGTTCTATCTAGGCTGGAATATTGCTGCACACTAACAGCACCTTTTCAAGGCAGGTGAAATTGCTGACCTAGAAAATGTACAAAGAACCTTCACGGCGGGCATAACGGAGATAAAACACCTCAATTACTGGGAGCGCTTGAAGTTCCTGAACCTGTATTCCCTGGAACGCAGGCGGGAGAGATACATGATTATGTACACCTGGAAAATCCTAGAGGGACTAGTACCGAACTTGAACACGAAAATCACTCACAACGAAAGCAAAAGACTCGGCAGACGATGCAACACCCCCCAATGAAAAGCAGGGGTGTCACTAGCACGTTAAGAGACAACACAATAAATGTCAGGGGCCCAAGACTGTTCAACTGCCTCCCAGCTGTCTCCAAGCAGGCACTGGACGAGCACCTAAAGTCGGTACCTGACCAGCCGGGCCGTGGCTCGTACGTTGGATTGCGTGCAGCCAACAGTAACAGCCTTGTTGATCAGGCTCTGGTCCACCATGAGGCCTGGTCACAGACCGGGTCGCGGGGGCGTTGACCCCCGGAACTCTCTCCAGGTAAACTCCAGGATGTTTGTTAGACTGGGTCGTGCCTAGGTGTTTGCTTGATTGGGCCGTGCACAGGTGTTTGCTAGATTGGATCGTGCACAGGTGTTTGCTAGATTGGGTCGTGCACAGGTGTTTGCTAGTCCCCTGATATTAATGTTAACAGAAGCTTAAAGACCATTTATCAGCGTTGTAACTGTACTGCTCGTTGTGTCAGCTGTCAGTGGTTGTGTCAGTTGTCAGTGGTTGTGTCAGTTGTCAGTGATTGTGTCAGTTGTCAGTGGTTGTGTCAGTTGTCAGTGGTTGTGTCAGTGTCAGTGGATGTGTCAGTTGTTAGTGGTTGTATCAGTTGTCAGTGGTTGTGTCAGTGTCAGTGGATGTCTCAGTTGTTAGTGGTTGGGTCAGTTGTCAGTGGTTGTGTCAGTGTCAGTGGATGTGTCAGTTGTTAGTGGTTGTGTCAGTTGTCAGTGGTTGTGTCAATTGTCAGTGGTTGTGCCAGTGTCAGTGGATGTGTCAGTTGTCAGTGTTTAGTTAGTTTAATATGTTTATTATGCATCCCATACCCATCCTGTGGGCGGTAGTCAAAAGATTACAGAGGTACAAAATGGGTCCAGTGACTGGACCCCAAAGTTATGATAGCTGAACTAGTTACAAAGGTAATGAACTCCAGGTAGATCTGGTCACAATCATGGCAAGTTACAAAGGTAATGCATCATCTACACTCCTATACATGGTTACAATCATGAATAAATTACAAAGTAATGAGCCACTGACACGTCCACACCTGGTCACAATTGTAATGAGTTATAAATACAAATATTAAGTGGGTCATACACACGAGCGCGCACACATGAACGCACACACACACACGAGGGCGCACGCACAGACACATGCACACGAGCGTACAAACATACACACACACACACACGAGCACGCACGCACACACACACACACGCACACACACGCACACACACACACACACACACACACACACACACACACACACACACACACACACACACACACACACACATACACAGCTAAGACTCGACCCCTGCAGCAACAAATAGGTGAGTACACACACACAAAGGAGAAAGATCTAGGAGTAAGTATAATACAGAGTGCGTCGCCAGAAGCACACATTAACCAGATAACTGCTGCAGCACATGGGCGCCTGGCAAACCTGAGAATAGCGTTCCGGTACGTCAGTAAGGAATCGTTCAAGACACTGTGTACGTCAGGCCCATACTGAAGTATGCAGACACCAGTTTGGAACCCACACCTGGTCAAACATGTCAAGAAATTAGAGAAAGTGCAAAGGTTTGCAACAAGGCTGGTTCCAGAGGTAAGGGGAATGTCCTACGAAGAAAGGTTAAGGGAAATCGGTCTGACGACACTGGAGGACAGGAGGGTCAGGGAAGACATGATAACGATATACAAAATACTGCGTGGAATAGGCAAGGTGGCCAGAGACAGAATGTTCCAGAGATGGGACACAGAAACAAGGGGTCACAATTGGAAGCTGAAGACTCAGATGAGTCAAAGGGATGTTAGGAAGTATTTCTTCAGTCACAGAGTTGTTAGGAAGTGGAACAGTCTGGCAAGCGATTTAGTGGAGGCAGGAACCATACATAGTTTTTTTTTCACATTCGCAAGGCTTATTCGCATATTTGTCCGCTTTACATATACCATAGATGTTGTGGTGTTTTACATGGGTCTTAAGCGAATTGTTAGGTTGAATGTCCCTTTCCTGATTCTATTCTTTCCAGTTATACAAGCTACGTACCTCTTGGATATTATTGTTTCCAAAAATATTAAGACAAACACAGACACAGACAGACAGACACAAACATACCAGCACGTTGGTCAACACATTACCAGCTGCACAACCAGTTAAACCATTATTTACCTCAACCTTGGTCTCCTCTAATAAGTATTAGTCTAGTATTTACCTTGCTATTTACATGATAATATTAGGTGCCAGATACATGCTAGTCTTCTATATCACAGATATGTAAGAGAAATATTCATATTCTAATATAATAAAAGTATGAAGAGGCTTAATAATTTTATATACTTTGCCGGAACCCCGTAAATGACGTCAGTTAGTTTAATATATTTATTATGCACCCCATACCCATCCTGTGGGCGGTAGTCAAATGATTACAGAGGTCAACGCCCCCGCGGCCCGGTCTGTGACCAGGCCTCATGGTGGATCAGAGCCTGATCAACCAGGCTGTTACTGCTGGCTTCACGCAATCCAACGTACGAGCCACAGCCCGGTTGGTCAGGTACCAACTTTAGGTGCTTGTCCAGTGCCAGCTTGAAGACTGCCAGGGGTCTATTGGTAATCCCCCTTATGTATGCTGGGAGGCAGCTGAACAGTCTCGGGCCCCTGACACTTACTGTATTGTCTCTTAACGTGCTAGTGACACCCCTGCTTTTCATTGGGGGGATGTTACATCGTCTGCCGAGTCTTTTCCTTTCGTTGTGAGTGATTTTCGTGTGCAAGTTCGGTACTAGTCCCTCTAGGATTTTCCAGGTGTATATAATCATGTATCTCTCCCGCCTGCGTTCCAGAGAGTACAGGTTCAGGAACCTCAAGTGCTCCCAGTAATTGAGGTGTTTTATCTCCATTATGCGCGCCGTGAAGGTTCTCTGTACATTTTCTAGGTCGGCAATTTCACCTGCCTTGAAAGGTGCTGTTAGTGTGCAGCAATATTCCAGGCTAGATAGAACAAGTGACCTGAAGAGTGTCATCATGGGCTTGGCATCCCTAGTTTTGAAGATTCTCATTATCCATCCTGTCATTTTTCTAGCAGATGCAATTGATACAATGTAGGGATAAGTTATGGTGTGTTCAATGGAGAGTCTTGGGTCATCACTGACACACATTATCCTAGACTAACGTACATAACTGAGACGTTGTTATGTTTCAATTCCTACATGCATCAGTGACCTTGTTATCCACGACCATTAATTACCAACCATCTGAAACCATTCTGAAAGTCAACATATAATGAGAAGTGCTAATCCTTAATCAAAATGGGTTTACACTAAGGACTACAAAGTTCTGAGCAGATAGCCTTGACATACATGTGCTTCTAATTCCTCTGCTGTATGACTCAAGTAGGTTTAGCTCTTCTTTTTTTATTATAATAATAATAATTCTAATTCCTCTGCTCTTTGTCTTTCCCATGTACTCCCTTGTACTAAATGTACTGTAACTGAACGTTCCTCAAAAACATACAGCTTCATTTTAAAATGACATTTATAATTTAGGTCATTATTTGAGGACTGCGTTAGGGAAGGCAGCAGAAGAGTTGACACAAATCTATGCACAATTCCACCGCCTGATTGTTACTCTGGGTAATTTGCTGCTTAGGTTTGTAAGAAACTGTTTGCCCAGTGTGATTGACCCCCCCCCCCCACAGCAGTCAATAAACATTTGTTTACCCTTCATGGCTATGGCTCACACGGTTGCTAGGGAAGTGACGTAATGAATGATCTGGTTGCTAGGGAAGTGACGTAATGAATGACCTGCTTGCTAGAGAAGTGACGTAATGAGTGACCTAGTTGATAGGGATTTTATTATAGGTACAGAAGAGAGGGCTCTCATTATAAGTACGATACCGAGATACTCATATAGGAACAATACCGAGATGTTCCCATTATAGGTCGATGAGGGGCTCTTATTATAGGTACAGTACCTCATTACAGGTACAATATTGGGGGTTCTTATTACATGTACAATTCATACTGGCTCCTCTCTCCTATGTGCTGGTTATTTGTGTATAAAGTCAGATTAGTCAACTTTCGTTTTAAATTCCCTATAGGATCGTAACAATACACAAATGACCCGCACATGGAAGACTGAAACTTGTGACGACGTTTCGGTCCTACTTGGACCATTAACTAGTCACACACACACACACACACACACACACACAGTCCTAGGACCTGTGCTGTTCTTGGTATATGTGAACGACATAACGGAAGGGATAGACTCAGAAGTGTCCTTGTTTGCAGATGATGTGAAGTTAATGAGAAGAATCAGATCGGATGAGGATCAGGCAGGACTACAAAGAGACCTGGACAGGCTACAAGCCTGGTCCAGCAACTGGCTCCTTGAATTTAACCCTGCCAAATGCAAAGTCATGAAGATTGGGGAAGGGCAAAGAAGACCGCAGACACAATATAGTTTAGATGGCCAAAGACTGCAAACCTCACTCAAGGAAAAAGATCTGGGGTGAGTATAACACCGAGCATATCTCCTGAGGCGCACATAAATCAGATAACTGCTGCAGCATACGGGCGCCTGGCAAACCTACGGATAGCGTTCCGATACCTCAGTAAGGAGTCGTTCAAGACACTGTATACCATGTGTGTGATGAATGGTTTGAAAAACCGACAAGTTGAAGATTGAGACACTTATGCAGCATATGGGAATCTTTATTCAGGAGACGTTTCGCCACACAGTGGCTTCATCAGTCCAATACAAAGAGGAAGGCGTAAGGAGAGGAGGAGTATGAGGTAATCAGTCCCTCAGCCTGGAGTCGATGTGTTCAGTCCATCAATCTTGATGGACTGAACACATCGACTCCAGGCTGAGGGACTGATTACCTCATACTCCTCCTCTCCTTACGCCTTCCTCTTTGTATTGGACTGATGAAGCCACTGTGTGGCGAAACGTTTCCTGAATAAAGATTCCCATATGCTGCATAAGTGTCTCAATCCACACTGTATACCATTTACGTCAGGCCCATACTGGAGTATGCAGCACCAGTTTGGAATCCACACCTAGTCAAGCACGTCAAGAAATTAGAGAAAGTGCAAAGGTTTGCAACAAGACTAGTCCCAGAGCTACGGGGATTGTCCTACGAAGAAAGGTTGAGGGAAATCGGCCTGACGACACTGGAGGCCAGGAGGGTCAGAGGAGACATGATAACGACATATAAAATACTGCGCGGAATAGACAAGGTGGACAAAGACAGGATGTTCCAGAGATGGGACACAGACACAAGAGGTCACAATTGGAAGTTGAAGACTCAGATGAATCAAAGGGATGTTAGGAAGTATTTCTTCAGTTATAGAGTAGTCAAGTCGTGGAATAGTCTAGAAAGTGAAGTAGTGGAGGCGGGAACCATACATAGTAATTTTAAGGCGAGGTATGATAAAGCTCATGGAGCAGGGAGAGAGAGGACCTAGTAGCAATCAGTGAAGAGGCGGGGCCAGGAGCTATGACTCAACCCCTGCAACCACAAATAGGTGAGTACAAATAGGTGAGTACACACACACGAGAGGGGAGGGGGAAGGATCGGAGTGGAAGAACTGGTGGAGGGAGTAGTATTTAAGTAGTAGTAATAGTGCAACAATGATAGAGGTAGCAATAAGAAGGTAGTAGTGGTAGAAAAATAGGGTCAGGGAGTGGTGTTTGCTAAGAAATAGTAATGGTATAGTAATGTTGGAGGTAGGTACATAACGGGTACACACTCAGATAATCATTCGGGAGCCATTGCCGGCTCACCACATGGAGAAGACCCGGGCCAGGACCCGTCCTGGTAAACCTACATGAATGAATGAATGAATGAATGAAGTAGAGGCAGTCCGTAGGAACAAGAGAACAGAGAAGCACTGAAGGAAAGCTAATAGCCCACGGGGTAGGACAAAATCCCTGCGGGACAAAACCCCCCATAGGACAGAACCTACCTAGGCAGACCGAAAAGGCAATGAGAATATAGGAAAGGTGAAGAGGTAAACAGAGGTAGAGATAATAATCAGGTCAGGTCTTATGTGTTTTGAAGTTTGAAGCATTTGACAACGTAATGAGCAAGTATAGCATCTAAGTAGACAAAACCAGGACTAAGATTCACATTAGGAGTGTAGATGATTTTGGCAGAGGACGTTAACTGGGAGTGAAGAAGGCATCAACAGTTCATAAAGTATGAACTGTTGAAGTAAGAGGTGGGCATGATCACGAAAGGGGAGTACCCGAGGTGTTGAATTTGAGGAAATGGGAGAAGGAAGGGAAGCAAAACTTGTTCACCAAGACAGTCATGTAGAAAGTGAAGCTGGTTCTTACGATGCGTGGAAGCAATGAGAGCAGCCTCATACGAAGTAAAATGAGATTTAAAAGAAGGAAAAGCATTAAAATCCTGAGGGATCAAATAAAAAAAAATAAAAGGCATAGTACTGTGACTGGAGTAATACACAAATAATCCGCACATAGACGAAGTTATGACGACGTTTCAGTCCGACCTGGACTTTGACTAGTTAATGGTTCAAGTCGGAGCGAAACGTCGTCATTAGTTTGTTTCCTATGTGCGGGATATGTATGTATTATTCCAGTCACGGTATCGTGACTTGTTTTTCATAACCCGTATTCCTAGTGTGGAGAAATTTTCTCCAGGAGGGAGGTATCAGCCCCCTTCAGCCCCTTTCAGCCCTGAGGGGCCCAGCCCTCTCAGAAGGGGCAAGCATCTTGTTTACTGCTATATCAAACAATTGATCTTGATCCCAGATACAGTACGAGTGTGTGACGTGGTCAAGCGGCCGCCGTTCCTTGCAAGAGTCCGATGTTGCAATTAGCTTAGTTTAATAAGAGACAGTCCATCTTTTACCTTAGCAGGACAATTAAAGGAATCCTGCTCCCATTTTATTACCAGGGTAAAGATAGTGTACAATGTTATCTATGCTTAAGACAGCAAGAATCAAGCATTCTGCTTCGCTTCATAGCGGAAGTTTGGCAAGGAAGCGAAAAATACTAGGTCAGCTTTTCCTTTATACTGGGGACAAGCGAGGGCGGGGAGACGCTGTGATGTCAGATTAACTTTGATCCTACAGGTACTCACACTGACGCCGGAATAACCAACAAAGAACACTGATCCGTGCTTTAGTGTGAACAAAGTGTCTCAAAAAACACAATAAACACTCACAGAGAAGTGTGATCAGCTTCTTTAGTAAACAGATTGTGAATAAATGAATAAATCTTGATGAACAGTATAACGAGTGTTGCGAACCAACAGTGTAGTGTGACATTCTTCAAAGAACACTATTCTATCAAGTCATCGGATATCCGGGTGTAACCACGGGTCAGATACATATACCCAGGTAAGTGTACTAAGACGTATGAGTACCATTGACTGTGCAGTTGAGTACAAAGTTACGATCTAGTAACTTATCATAAACCCCGGTGAGGAGCGCACCTTTGAGTCCACACAAGTAAGTTTTCCAGTCAGCAATCAGTGACTGAAATATGCTGACATAATACCCCTAGGGGTAATTTATAATATATTTCCTTTCCAGCCCGTTGAGAAGTGGCTACGACAACTTCTCAAGACTTCGCCTGCAGGGGCGGAAGTGTAGGCGAAAGCTGTCTATCAAGCTAAGTTCCCCCTATATTTAATCTTTAACCTTAGTTGTACCATTTCTCAACACCTAGTGCCTGGTCTAGTTGTTAACGTTTGTGACATTACACAGAACAAGGTCAACACAGGAACCTTCAGCAGTGTGTAGAGGACAGCAGAAGTAAAATCATCTAACGTTCTTATTGTAGGAATGTGGAAGACTGGAGAGAACGTACAAAGTAACAGTCTCTTTGTGGATGCAAGTATACGCAGAACTAGCTGGCCGTTTCAAAGTGGAAGCCAGTATAGGAAAAACTAGCTGGTGGTCTCTACCCGGAAGCCAGCACGGGAAGAACCAGCTGCTCTCCATATCTCAAAGTTGAAGCCAGCTGAGGAAAAAACTACCTGACGTCTCCGAGTCCCGATGTGAAGATCAGAACAGGAAAAACTACTTGACGGATTCCATGTGGAGGTAAGCAGAGCAACCAGCAACAACGATGAGGTACCAGACAGGTGGAGGACAACAGCAGGAGCGATGAAGTACCAGCTATGGTGAAGGACAACAGCAGGAGCGATGAGGTACCTGCTAGCGTGGAGGCCAGCAGAGTAACCGCAACAACGATGAGGCACCTGCTAGCGTGGAGGACAACAGCAGGAGCAATGAGGTGCCTGCTAGCGTGGAGGCCAGCAGAGTAACCGCAACAACGATGAGGTACCTGCTAGCGTGGAGGCCAGCAGAGTAACCGGAACAACGATGAGGTACCAGCTAGCGTGGAGGACAACAGCAGGAGCAATGAGGTACCTGCTAGCATGGAGGCCAACAGCAGGAGCGATGAGGTACCTGCTAGCGTGGAGGCCAACAGCAGGAGCGATGAGGTACCTGCTAGCGTGGAGGCCAACAGCAGGAGCGATGAGGTACCTGCTAGCGTGGAGGCCAACAGCAGGAGCGATGAGGTACCTGCTAGCGTGAAGGCCAACAGCAGGAGCGATGAGGTACCTGCTAGCGTTGAGGCGGAGCGTTAGGGAGACACAACAGCTAGCGTGGAGGCAGAGCTGGAGAGAGGCACATCACCACGGCTACTTACAGACCTCAACTGAGAGGTGTGGGACGGGCTGAGACTAACCCCTCCGGAACAGTTGCCGGAAGGACAGTCAAACATTAGAAGCTCAGAGGTGATGTGAAGGTATATTAAGAGGCGACCAGCGCCATATTCTACGGTCATTTAAGGTAACGTTGCACAGCGTAATGAAGAGGCTGAGCTTCAACATTATTCATAACGGCAACACCGACAGTTGCATGTAATAAGGAACGGCGGGTCACTAGTTAATACTCTCTCTTGACCGTGCGTAGGGTAATAAATAGCCAGAAGGCTTAAGGCTAATTAACGATGAATGGTGGCAATGCTGGGGAGCGGGGGACGCCCTGATTAATGTAACGCACTTTACGCTCGCGCACAGTAAATGACTTAAATGTAAGAACCGATATGAAAATATGGAAGAAGAGAAAAAGAAAGAAAATAGAGAAAAGGGAAAAGAGAGAAGCAAGGAAGAAATGAGAAAATGAGGATGAGAGAATAAGAAATATAAAAAAAATAAGTAAAAGTGAGGGAATGGATAGGGAGGAAAGGAAAAAAAAGTGGAAAAATAAGATAATTTGAGTGTAATGGTGGCGGTAAAGATGGTAGCGGCTGTGTTAATGGTGATAGTTGTAAGAGTGGTGGTAGTTGTAAGAGTGGTGGTAGTTGTAAGAGTGGTGGTAGTTGTAAGAGTGGCGGTAGTTGTAAGAGTGGTGGTAGTTGTAAGAGTGGCGGTAGTTGTAAGAGTGGTGGTAGTTGTAAGAGTGGTGGTAGTTGTAAGAGTGGTGGTAGTTGTAAGAGTGGTGGTAGTTGTAAGAGTGGTGGTAGTTGTAAGAGTGGTGGTAGTTGTAAGAGTGGTGGTAGTTGTAAGAGTGGTGGTAGTTGTAAGAGTGGTGGTAGTTGTAAGAGTGGTGGTAGTTGTAAGAGTGGTGGTAGTTGTAAGAGTGGTGGTAGTTGTAAGAATTGTGGTAGTTGTAAGAGTGGTGGTAGTTGTAAGAGTGGTGGTAGTTGTAAGAGTGGCGGTAATTGTAAGAGTGGTGGTAGTTGTAAGAGTGGTGGTAGTTGTAAGAGTGGTGGTAGTCAGTGGTGGTAGTTGTAAGAGTGGTGATAGTTGTAAGAGTGGTGGTAGTGAGTGGTGGTAGTTGTAAGAGTGGTGGTAGTGAGTGGTGGTAGTTGTAAGAGTGGTGGTAGTTGTAAGAGTGGTGGTAGTTGTAAGAGTGGTGGCAGTTGTAAGAGTGGCGGTAGTTGTAAGAGTGGTGGTAGTTGTAAGAGTGGTGGTAGTTGTAAGAGTGGTGGTAGTTGTAAGAGTGGTGGTAGTTGTAAGAGTGGAGGTAGTTGTAAGAGTGGTGGTAGTTGTAAGAGTGGTGGTAGTTGTAAGAGTGGCGGTAGTTGTACGAGTGGTGGTAGTTGTAAGAGTGGTGGTAGTTGTAAGAGTGGTGGTAGTTGTAAGAGTGGTGGTAGTTGTAAAAGTGGTGGTAGTTGTAAGAGTGGTGGTAGTTGTAAGAGTGGCGGTAGTTGTAAGAGTGGTGGTAGTTGTAAGAGTGGTGGTAGTTCTAAGAGTGGTGGTAGTTGTAAGAGTGGTGGTAGTTGTAAGAGTGGTGGTAGTTGTAAGAGTGGTGGTAGTTGTAAGAGTGGTGGTAGTTGTAAGAGTGGTGGTAGTTGTAAGAATTGTGGTAGTTGTAAGAGTGGTGGTAGTTGTAAGAGTGGTGGTAGTTGTAAGAGTGGCGGTAATTGTAAGAGTGGGGGTAGTTGTAAGAGTGGTGGTAGTTGTAAGAGTGGTGGTAGTGAGTGGTGGTAGTTGTAAGAGTGGTGGTAGTGAGTGGTGGTAGTTGTAAGAGTGGTGGTAGTTGTAAGAGTGGTGGTAGTGAGTGGTGGTAGTTGTAAGAGTGGTGGTAGTGAGTGGTGGTAGTTGTAAGAGTGGTGGTAGTTGTAAGAGTGGTGGTAGTTGTAAGAGTGGTGGTAGTTGTAAGAGTGGAGGTAGTTGTAAGAGTGGTGGTAGTTGTAAGAGTGGTGGTAGTTGTAAGAGTGGTGGTAGTTGTAAGAGTGGTGGTAGTTGTAAGAGTGGCGGTAGTTGTAAGAGTGGTGGTAGTTGTAAGAGTGGTGGTAGTTGTAAGAGTGGTGGTAGTTGTAAGAGTGGCGGTAGTTGTAAGAGTGGTGGTAGTTGTAAGAGTGGTGGTAGTTGTAAGAGTGGTGGTAGTTGTAAGAGTGGAGGTAATTGTAAGAGTGGTGGTAGTTGTAAGAGTGGTGGTAGTTGTAAGAGTGGTGGTAGTTGTAAAAGTGGTGGTAGTTGTAAGAGTGGTGGTAGTTGTAAGAGTGGCGGTAGTTGTAAGAGTGGTGGTAGTTGTAAGAGTGGTGGTAGTTCTAAGAGTGGTGGTAGTTGTAAGAGTGGTGGTAGTTGTAAGAGTGGTGGTAGTTGTAAGAGTGGTGGTAGTTGTAAGAGTGGTGGTAGTTGTAAGAGTGGTGGTAGTTGTAAGAATTGTGGTAGTTGTAAGAGTGGTGGTAGTTGTAAGAGTGGTGGTAGTTGTAAGAGTGGCGGTAATTGTAAGAGTGGGGGTAGTTGTAAGAGTGGTGGTAGTTGTAAGAGTGGTGGTAGTGAGTGGTGGTAGTTGTAAGAGTGGTGGTAGTGAGTGGTGGTAGTTGTAAGAGTGGTGGTAGTTGTAAGAGTGGTGGTAGTGAGTGGTGGTAGTTGTAAGAGTGGTGGTAGTGAGTGGTGGTAGTTGTAAGAGTGGTGGTAGTTGTAAGAGTGGTGGTAGTTGTAAGAGTGGTGGTAGTTGTAAGAGTGGTGGTAGTTGTAAGAGTGGTGGTAGTTGTAAGAGTGGTGGTAGTTGTAAGAGTGGTGGTAGTTGTAAGAGTGGTGGTAGTTGTAAGAGTGGTGGTAGTTGTAAGAGTGGTGGTAGTTGTAAGAGTGGTGGTAGTTGTAAGAGTGGTGGTAGTTGTAAGAATTGTGGTAGTTGTAAGAGTGGTGGTAGTTGTAAGAGTGGTGGTAGTTGTAAGAGTGGCGGTAATTGTAAGAGTGGTGGTAGTTGTAAGAGTGGTGGTAGTTGTAAGAGT
This sequence comes from Cherax quadricarinatus, assembly GCF_038502225.1. Classification (NCBI taxonomy): domain Eukaryota; kingdom Metazoa; phylum Arthropoda; class Malacostraca; order Decapoda; family Parastacidae; genus Cherax; species Cherax quadricarinatus. The sequence goes on along the minus strand of NC_091344.1, from coordinate 25,931,064 downwards.
GGTGGTAGTCAGTGGTGGTAGTTGTAAGAGTGGTGATAGTTGTAAGAGTGGTGGTAGTGAGTGGTGGTAGTTGTAAGAGTGGTGGTAGTTGTAAGAGTGGTGGTAGTGAGTGGTGGTAGTTGTAAGAGTGGTGGTAGTTGTAAGAGTGGTGGTAGTTGTAAGAGTGGTGGCAGTTGTAAGAGTGGCGGTAGTTGTAAGAGTGGTGGTAGTTGTAAGAGTGGTGGTAGTTGTAAGAGTGGTGGTAGTTGTAAGAGTGGTGGTAGTTGTAAAAGTGGTGGTAGTTGTAAGAGTGGTGGTAGTTGTAAGAGTGGCGGTAGTTGTAAGAGTGGTGGTAGTTGTAAGAGTGGTGGTAGTTCTAAGAGTGGTGGTAGTTGTAAGAGTGGTGGTAGTTGTAAGAGTGGTGGTAGTTGTAAGAGTGGTGGTAGTTGTAAGAGTGGTGGTAGTTGTAAGAATTGTGGTAGTTGTAAGAGTGGTGGTAGTTGTAAGAGTGGTGGTAGTTGTAAGAGTGGCGGTAATTGTAAGAGTGGGGGTAGTTGTAAGAGTGGTGGTAGTTGTAAGAGTGGTGGTAGTGAGTGGTGGTAGTTGTAAGAGTGGTGGTAGTGAGTGGTGGTAGTTGTAAGAGTGGTGGTAGTTGTAAGAGTGGTGGTAGTGAGTGGTGGTAGTTGTAAGAGTGGTGGTAGTGAGTGGTGGTAGTTGTAAGAGTGGTGGTAGTTGTAAGAGTGGTGGTAGTTGTAAGAGTGGTGGTAGTTGTAAGAGTGGTGGTAGTTGTAAGAGTGGTGGTAGTTGTAAAAGTGGTGGTAGTTGTAAGAGTGGTGGTAGTTGTAAGAGTGGCGGTAGTTGTAAGAGTGGTGGTAGTTGTAAGAGTGGTGGTAGTTCTAAGAGTGGTGGTAGTTGTAAGAGTGGTGGTAGTTGTAAGAGTGGTGGTAGTTGTAAGAGTGGTGGTAGTTGTAAGAGTGGTGGTAGTTGTAAGAGTGGTGGTAGTTGTAAGAATTGTGGTAGTTGTAAGAGTGGTGGTAGTTGTAAGAGTGGTGGTAGTTGTAAGAGTGGCGGTAATTGTAAGAGTGGGGGTAGTTGTAAGAGTGGTGGTAGTTGTAAGAGTGGTGGTAGTGAGTGGTGGTAGTTGTAAGAGTGGTGGTAGTGAGTGGTGGTAGTTGTAAGAGTGGTGGTAGTTGTAAGAGTGGTGGTAGTGAGTGGTGGTAGTTGTAAGAGTGGTGGTAGTGAGTGGTGGTAGTTGTAAGAGTGGTGGTAGTTGTAAGAGTGGTGGTAGTTGTAAGAGTGGTGGTAGTTGTAAGAGTGGCGGTAGTTGTAAGAGTGGTGGTAGTTGTAAGAGTGGTGGTAGTTGTAAGAGTGGTGGTAGTTGTAAGAGTGGCGGTAGTTGTAAGAGTGGTGGTAGTTGTAAGAGTGGTGGTAGTTGTAAGAGTGGTGGTAGTTGTAAGAGTGGCGGTAGTTGTAAGAGTGGTGGTAGTTGTAAGAGTGGTGGTAGTTGTAAGAGTGGTGGTAGTTGTAAGAGTGGAGGTAATTGTAAGAGTGGTGGTAGTTGTAAGAGTGGTGGTAGTTGTAAGAGTGGTGGTAGTTGTAAGAGTGGTGGTAGTTGTAAGAGTGGTGGTAGTTGTAAGAGTGGCGGTAGTTGTAAGAGTGGTGGTAGTTGTAAGAGTGGTGGTAGTTCTAAGAGTGGTGGTAGTTGTAAGAGTGGTGGTAGTTGTAAGAGTGGTGGTAGTTGTAAGAGTGGTGGTAGTTGTAAGAGTGGTGGTAGTTGTAAGAGTGGTGGTAGTTGTAAGAGTGGTGGTATTTGTAAGAGTGGTGGTAGTTGTAAGAGTGGTGGTAGTTGTAAAGAGTGGCGGTAGTTGTAAGAGTGGTGGTAGTTGTAAGAGTGGTGGTAGTTCTAAGAGTGGTGGTAGTGAGTGGTGGTAGTTGTAAGAGTGGTAGTAGTTGTAAGAGTGGTGGTAGTTGTAAGAGTGGTGGTAGTTGTAAGAGTGGTGGTAGTTGTAAGAGTGGTGGTAGTTGTAAGAGTGGTGGTAGTGAGTGGTGGTAGTTGTAAGAGTGGTGGTAGTTGTAAGAGTGGTGGTAGTTGTAAGAGTGGTGGTAGTTGTAAGAGTGGTGGTAGTTGTAAGAGTGGTGGTAGTTGTAAGAGTGGTGGTAGTTGTAAGAGTGGTGGTAGTTGTAAGAGTGGTGGTAGTTGTAAGAGTGGTGGTAGTTGTAAGAGTGGTGGTAGTTGTAAGAGTGGTGGTAGTTGTAAGAGTGGTGGTAGTTGTAAGAATTGTGGTAGTTGTAAGAGTGGTGGTAGTTGTAAGAGTGGTGGTAGTTGTAAGAGTGGCGGTAATTGTAAGAGTGGTGGTAGTTGTAAGAGTGGTGGTAGTTGTAAGAGTGGTGGTAGTCAGTGGTGGTAGTTGTAAGAGTGGTGATAGTTGTAAGAGTGGTGGTAGTGAGTGGTGGTAGTTGTAAGAGTGGTGGTAGTTGTAAGAGTGGTGGTAGTGAGTGGTGGTAGTTGTAAGAGTGGTGGTAGTTGTAAGAGTGGTGGTAGTTGTAAGAGTGGTGGCAGTTGTAAGAGTGGCGGTAGTTGTAAGAGTGGTGGTAGTTGTAAGAGTGGTGGTAGTTGTAAGAGTGGTGGTAGTTGTAAGAGTGGTGGTAGTTGTAAAAGTGGTGGTAGTTGTAAGAGTGGTGGTAGTTGTAAGAGTGGCGGTAGTTGTAAGAGTGGTGGTAGTTGTAAGAGTGGTGGTAGTTCTAAGAGTGGTGGTAGTTGTAAGAGTGGTGGTAGTTGTAAGAGTGGTGGTAGTTGTAAGAGTGGTGGTAGTTGTAAGAGTGGTGGTAGTTGTAAGAATTGTGGTAGTTGTAAGAGTGGTGGTAGTTGTAAGAGTGGTGGTAGTTGTAAGAGTGGCGGTAGTTGTAAGAGTGGAGGTAGTTGTAAGAGTGGTGTAAGAGTGGTGGTAGTTGTAAGAGTGGTGGTAGTGAGTGGTGGTAGTTGTAAGAGTGGTGGTAGTGAGTGGTGGTAGTTGTAAGAGTGGTGGTAGTTGTAAGAGTGGTGGTAGTGAGTGGTGGTAGTTGTAAGAGTGGTGGTAGTGAGTGGTGGTAGTTGTAAGAGTGGTGGTAGTTGTAAGAGTGGTGGTAGTTGTAAGAGTGGTGGTAGTTGTAAGAGTGGTGGTAGTTGTAAGAGTGGTGGTAGTTGTAAGAGTGGTGGTAGTTGTAAGAGTGGTGGTAGTTGTAAGAGTGGTAGGTAGTTGTAAGAGTGGTGGTAGTTGTAAGAGTGGTGGTAGTTGTAAGAGTGGTAGTTGGTGGTGGTAGTTGTAAGAGTGGTGGTAGTTGTAAGAGTGGCGGTAGTTGTAAGAGTTGTAAGAGTGGTAGTTGTAAGAGTGGTGGTAGTTGTGGTGGTAGTTGTAAGAGTGGTGGTAGTTGTAAGAGTGGTGGTAGTTGTAAGAGTGGTGGTAGTTGTAAGAGTGGTGGTAGTTGTAAGAGTGGTGGTAGTTGTAAGAGTGGTGGTAGTTGTAAGAGTGGTGGTAGTTGTAAGAGTGGTGGTAGTTGTAAGAGTGGTGGTAGTTGTAAGAGTGGTGGTAGTGATTGGTGGTAGTTGTAAGAGTGGTGGTAGTTGTAAGAGTGGTGGTAGTTGTAAGAGTGGTGGTAGTTGTAAGAGTGGTGGTAGTTGAGTAAGAGTGGTGGTAGTTGTAAGAGTGGTGGTAGTTGTAAGAGTGGTGGTAGTTGTAAGAGTGGTGGTAGTTGTAAGAGTGGTGGTAGTTGTAAGAGTGGTGGTAGTTGTAAGAGTGGTGGTAGTTGTAAGAGTGGTGGTAGTTGTAAGAGTGGTGGTAGTTGTAAGAGTGGTGGTAGTTGTAAGAGTGGTGGTAGTTGTAAGAGTGGTGGTAGTTGTAAGAGTGGTGGTAGTTGTAAGAGTGGTGGTAGTTGTAAGAGTGGTGGTAGTTGTAAGAGTGGTGGTAGTTGTAAGAGTGGTGGTAGTTGTAAGAGTGGAGGTAGTTGTAAGAGTGGTGGTAGTTGTAAGAGTGGTGGTAGTTGAGTGGTGGTTGTAGAGTGGTGGTAGTTGTAAGAGTGGTGGTAGTTGTAAGAGTGGTGGTAGTTGTAAGAGTGGTGGTAGTTGTAAGAGTGGTGGTAGTTGTGGTGGTAGTTGTAAGAGTGGTGGTAGTTGTAAGAGTGGTAGTTGTAAGAGTGGTGGTAGTTGTAAGAGTGGTGGTAGTTGTAAGAGTGGTGGTAGTTGTAAGAGTGGTGGTAGTTATAAGAGTGGTGGTAGTTGGAGTGGTGGTAGTTGTAAGAGTGGTGGTAGTTGTAAGAGTGGTGGTAGTTGTAAGAGTGGTGGTAGTTGTAAGAGTGGTGGTAGTTGTAAGAGTGGTGGTAGTTGTAAGAGTGGTGGTAGTTCTAAGAGTGGTGGTAGTTGTAAGAGTGGTGGTAGTTGTAAGAGTGGTGGTAGTTGTAAGAGTGGTGGTAGTTGTAAGAGTGGTGGTAGTTGTAAGAGTGGTGGTAGTTGTAAGAGTGGTGGTAGTTCTAAGAGTGGTGGTAGTTGTAAGAGTGGTGGTAGTTGTAAGAGTGGTGGTAGTTGTAAGAGTGGTGGTAGTTGTAAGAGTGGTGGTAGTTGTAAGAGTGGTGGTAGTTGTAAGAGTGGTGGTAGTTGTAAGAGTGGTGGTAGTTGTAAGAGTGGTGGTAGTTGTAAGAGTGGTGGTAGTTGTAAGAGTGGTGGTAGTTGTAAGAGTGGTGGTAGTTGTAAGAGTGGTGGTAGTTGTAAGAGTGGTGGTAGTTGTAAGAGTGGTGGTAGTTGTAAGAGTGGTGGTAGTTGTAAGAGTGGTGGTAGTTGTAAGAGTGGTGGTAGTTGTAAGAGTGGTGGTAGTTGTAAGAGTGGTGGTAGTTGTAAGAGTGGTGGTAGTTGAAAGAGTGGTGGTAGTTGTAAGAGTGGTGGTAGTTGAAAGAGTGGTGGTAGTTGTAAGAGTGGTGGTAGTTGTAAGAGTGGTGGTAGTTGTAAGAGTGGTGGTAGTTGTAAGAGTGGTGGTAGTTGTAAGAGTGGTGGTAGTTGTAAGAGTGGTGGTAGTTGTAAGAGTGGTGGTAGTTGTAAGAGTGGTGGTAGTTGTAAGAGTGGTGGTAGTTGTAAGAGTGGTGGTAGTTGTAAGAGTGGTGGTAGTTGTAAGAGTGGTGGTAGTTGAAAGAGTGGAGGTAGTTGTAAGAGTGGTGGTAGTTGTAAGAGTGGTGGTAGTTGAAAGATTGGTGGTAGTTGTAAGAGTGGTGGTAGTTGTAAGAGTGGTGGTAGTTGTAAGAGTGGTGGTAGTTGAAAGAGTGGAGGTAGTTGTAAGAGTGGTGGTAGTTGTAAGAGTGGTGGTAGTTGTAAGAGTGGAGGTAGTTGTAAGAGTGGTGGTAGTTCTAAGAGTGGTGGTAGTTGTAAGAGTGGTGGTAGTTCTAAGAGTGTTGGTAGTTGTAAGAGTGGTGGTAGTTGTAAGAGTGGTGGTAGTTGTAAGAGTGGTGGTAGTTGTAAGAGTGGTGGTAGTTGTAAGAGTGGTGGTAATTGTAAGAGTGGTGGTAGTTCTAAGAGTGGTGGTAGTTGTAAGAGTGGTTGTAGTTGTAAGAGTGGTGGTAGTTGTAAGAGTGGTGGTAGTTGTTAAAGTGGTGGTAGTTGTAAGAGTGGTGGTAGTTGTAAGAGTGGTGGTAGTAGGGTCTAGTTATCCAACAGGTATTGTGTCTAGCGCCTACAAATAAAATTATGATTTTTTTTTTGCATTGTAAAACCTGTAATAACTTTTATTGAATATTTTTTAATAATATTAGAGATGAACTTTTCGAGATTTTGTAAAGTGAGGTGTTACCTTAACTTAAACTGGTCAAGGACAGGGCCAAGGGGGGGTGTTGACCCCCGGACCGCCCTCCAGGTATCTCCAGGTGCTTCCAGGTACCTCCAGGTATCTCCAGGTACGCGGACTATTGGTCTACAATTTCAATAATAAATAACAGTAAAACTTTTTTCAATACAACAGAAAATTTAAAATAAGAGAAACTTATAAACAGATTAAAATTAAATGGAGACAATAAGTAAAGATGTATAGATAATTCAAATTAAACATTTCAGGTCGTCAACTTAAAAAAAAATATTTAAAGGTTCGTCTTATTTACAATTTACTGTTTTGTTGGAAAAAGATTTATAATTTATTTTTGAAATTGTGGATCAGCAAGCCTCCTACAGTATAATATGAGGTGCGACTTCACTTTGTGAGGTATTGTCTTAGTGAGTGAGGTATAACTTCACTTTGTGAGGTATTGTCTTACTGAGTGAGGTATAACTTCACTTTGTGAGGTATTGTCTTAGTGAGTGAGGTATAACTTCACTTTGTGAGGTATTGTCTTAGTGAGTGAGGTATAACTTCACTTTGTGAGGTATTGTCTTACTGAGTGAGGTATCACTTCACTTTGTGAGGTATTGTCTTACTGAGTGAGGTATCACTTCACTTTGTGAGGTATTGTCTTACTGAGTGAGGTATAACTTTACTTTGTGAGGTATTGTCTTAGTGAGTGAGGTATAACTTCACTTTGTGAGGTATTGTCTTAGTGAGTGAGGTATAACTTCACTTTGTGAGGTATTGTCTTAATGAGTGAGGTATAACTTCACTTTGTGAGGTATTGTCTTAATGAGTGAGGTATAACTTCACTTTGTGAGGTATTGTCTTACTGGGTGAGGTATCACTTCACTTTGTGAGGTATTGTCTTACTGGGTGAGGTATCACTTCACTTTGTGAGGTATTGTCTTACTGGGTGAGGTATCACTTCACTTTGTGAGGTATTGTATTACTGAGTGAGGTATAACTTCACTTTGTGAGGTATTGTCTGACTAAGTGAGGCATCACTTCACTTTGTGAGGTATTGTCTTACTGAGTGAGGTATAACTTCACTTTGTGAGGTATTGTCTTAGTGAGTGAGGTATAACTTCACTTTGTGAGGTATTGTCTTAGTGAGTGAGGTATAACTTCACTTTGTGAGGTATTGTCTTAGTGAGTGAGGTATAACTTCACTTTGTGAGGTATTGTCTTAGTGAGTGAGGTATAACTTCACTTTGTGAGGTATTGTCTTAGTGAGTGAGGTATAACTTCACTTTGTGAGGTATTGTCTTAGTGAGTGAGGTATAACTTCACTTTGTGAGGTATTGTCTTAGTAAGTGAGGTATAACTTCACTTTGTGAGGTATTGTTCTACTGGTTGAGGTATTACTTCACTTTGTGAGGTATTGTCTTACTGGGTGAGGTATCACTTCACTTTGTGAGGTATCACTTCACTTTGTGAGGTATTGTCTTACTGGGTGAGGTATCACTTCACTTTGTGAGGTATTGTATTACTGAGTGAGGTATAACTTCACTTTGTGAGGTATTGTATTACTGAGTGAGGTATCACTTAACTTTGTGAGGTACTGTCTTACTGAGTGAGGTATCACTTCACTTTGTGAGGTATTGTATTACTGAGTGAGGTATAACTTCACTTTGTGAGGTATTGTCTTAGTGAGTGAGGTATCGCTTCACTTTGTGAGGTATTGTCTTAGTGAGTGAGTTATCACTTCACTTTGTGAGGTATTGTCTTAGTGAGTGAGTTATCACTTCACTTTGTGAGGTATTGTCTTAGTGAGTGAGTTATCACTTCACTTTGTGAGGTATTGTCTTACTGAGTGAGGAATCACTTCACTTTGTGAGGTATTGTCTTACTGAGTGAGGAATCACTTCACTTTGTGAGGTATTGTCTTATTGAGTGAGGTATCACTTCACATTGTGAGGCATTGTCTTACTGAGTGAGGAATTACTTCACTTTGTGAGGTATTGTCTTAGTTAGTGAGTTATCACTTCACTTTGTGAGGTATTGTCTTACTGAGTGAGGTATCACTTCACTTTGTGAGGTATTGTCTTACTGAGTGAGGTATCACTTCATTTTGTGAGGTATTGTCTTACTGAGTGAGGTATCACTTCACTTTGTGAGGTATTGTCTTACTGAGTGAGGTATCACTTCACTTTGTGAGGTATTGTCTTACTGAGTGAGGTATCACTTCACTTTGTGAGGTATTGTCTTAGTGAGTGAGGTATAACTTCACTTTGTGAGGCATTGTCTTACTGAGTGAGGTATAACTTCACTTTGTGAGGTATTGTCTTACTGAGTGAGGTATAACTTCACTTTGTGAGGTATTGTCTTACTGAGTGAGGTATAACTTCACTTTGTGAGGTATTGTCTTACTGAGTGAGGTATAACTTCACTTTGTGAGGTATTGTCTTACTGAGTGAGGTATAACTTCACTTTGTGAGGTATTGTCTTACTGAGTGAGGTATCACTTCACTTTGTGAGGTATTGCCTTACTGAGTGAGGTATCACTTCACTTTGTGAGGTATTGTCTTACTGAGTGAGGTATCACTTCACTTTGTGAGGTATTGTCTTACTGAGTGAGGTATCACTTCACTTTGTGAGGTATTGTCTTACTGAGTGAGGTATAACTTCACTCTGTGTTGTTATCAAGTGCACACTCTTCCTGTATGTTGTTATCAAGTGCACTCTTCCTGTGTGTTGTTATCAAGTGCACACTCTTCCTGTGTGTCGTTATCAAGTGCACACTCTTCCTGTGTGTCGTTATCAAGTGCACACTCTTCCTGTGTGTTGTTATCAAGTGCACACTCTTCCTGTGTGTCGTTATCAAGTGCACACTCTTCCTGTGTGTCGTTATCAAGTGCACACTCTTCCTGTGTGTTGTTATCAAGTGCACACTCTTCCTGTATGTTGTTATCAAGTGCACACTCTTCCTGTGTGTTGTTATCAAGTGCACACTCTTCCTGTATGTTGTTATCAAGTGCACTCTTCCTGTGTGTTGTTATCAAGTGCACACTCTTCCTGTGTGTTGTTATCAAGTGCACACTCTTCCTGTATGTTGTTATCAAGTGCACTCTTCCTGTGTGTTGTTATCAAGTGCACACTTTTCCTAATTGTTGTTACCAAGTGCACTCTTCCTGTGTGTTGTTATCAAGTGCACGCTCCTCCTGTATGTTGTTATCAAGTGCACACTCTTCCTGTGTGTTGTTATCAAGTGCACACTCCTCCTCTATGTTGTTATCAAGTGCACACTCTTCCTGTATGTTGTTATCAAGTGCACACTCTTCCTGTATGTTGTTATCAAGTGCACACTCCTCCTGTATGCTGTTATCAAGTGCACACTCCTCCTGTATGTTGTTATCAAGTGCACACTCTTCCTGTATGTTGTTATCAAGTGCACACTCTTCCTGTATGTTGTTATCAAGTGCACACTCTTCCTGTATGTTGTTATCAAGTGCACACTCCTCCTGTATGCTGTTATCAAGTGCACACTCCTCCTGTATGTTGTTATCAAGTGCACACTCTTCCTGTATGTTGTTATCAAGTGCACACTCTTCCCGTATGTTGTTATCAAGTGCACACTCTTCCTGTGTGTCGTTATCAAGTGCACACTCTTCCTGTGTGTTGTTATCAAGTGCACTCTTCCTGTGTGTTGTTATCAAGTGCACACTCTTCCTGTGTGTCGTTATCAAGTGCACACTCTTCCTGTGTGTCGTTATCAAGTGCACACTCTTCCTGTTAGTTGTTATCAAGTGCACACTCTTCCTGTATGTTGTTATCAAGTGCACACTCTTCCTGTATGTTGTTATCAAGTGCACACTCTTCCTGAGTGTCGTTATCAAGTGCACACTCTTCATGTGTGTTGTTATCAAGTGCACTCTTCCTGTGTGTTGTTATCAAGTGCACACTCTTCCTGTGTGTCGTTATCAAGTGCACACTCTTCCTGTGTGTTGTTATCAAGTGCACATTCTCCCTGTGTGTCGTAATCAAGTGCACACTCTTCCTGTGTGTCGTTATCAAGGGCACACTCCTCCTGTATGTTGTTATCAAGTGCACACTCTTCCTGTATGTTGTTATCAAGTGCACACTCCTCCTGTATGTTGATATCAAGTGCACACTCTTCCTGTGTGTTGTTATCAAGTGCACACTCTTCCTGTGTGTTGTTATCAAGTGCACACTCTTCCTGTGTGTTGTTATCAAGTGCACGCTCTTCCTGTATGTTGTTATCAAGTGCAATCTTCCTGTGTGTTGTTATCAAGTGCACGCTCTTCCTGTATGTTATTATCAAGTGCACACTCTTCGTGTATGTTGTTATCAAGTGCACACTCCTCCTGTATGTTGTTATCAAGTGCACACTCCTCCTGTGTGTCGTTAACAAGTGCACACTCTTCCTGTATGTTGTTATCAAGTGCACTCTTCCTGTGTGTTGTTATCAAGTGCACACTCTTCCTGTATGTTGTTATCAAGTGCACACTCCTCCTGTATGTTGTTATCAAGTGCACACTCTTCCTGTATGTTGTTATCAAGTGCACTCTTCCTGTGTGTCGTTATCAAGTGCACACTCTTCCTGTGTGTTGTTATCAAGTGCACACTCTTCCTGTGTGTCGTTATCAAGTGCACACTCTTCCTGTGTGTCGTTATCAAGTGCACACTCTTCCTGTGTGTCGTTATCAAGTGCACACTCTTCCTGTGTGTTGTTATCAAGTGCACACTCTTCCTGTATGTTGTTATCAAGTGCACTCTTCCTGTGTGTTGTTATCAAGTGCACACTCTTCCTGTATGTTGTTATCAAGTGCACACTCTTCCTGTATGTTGTTATCAAGTGCACTCTTCCTGTGTGTTGTTATCAAGTGCACACTCTTCCTTGTATGTTGTTATCAAGTGCACACTCTTTCTGTGTGTCGTTATCAAGTGCACACTCTTCCTGTATGTTGTTATCAAGTGCACAGTCTTCCTGTATGTTGTTATCAAGTGCACTCTTCCTGTGTGTCGTTATCAAGTGCACACTCTTCCTGTGTGTTGTTATCAAGTGCACTCTTCCTGTGTGTTGTTATCAGTGCACACTCTTCCTGTGTGTCGTTATCAAGTGCACACTCTTCCTGTATGTTGTTATCAAGTGCACACTCTTCCTGTGTGTCGTTATCAAGTGCACACTCTTCCTTTGTGTTGTTATCAAGTGCACTCTTCCTGTGTGTTGTTATCAAGTGCACACTCTTCCTGTGTGTCGTTATCAAGTGCACACTCTTCCTGTGTGTCGTTATCAAGTGCACACTCTTCCTGTATGTTGTTATCAAGTGCACACTCTTCCTGTATGTTGTTATCAAGTGCACACTCTTCCTGTATGTTGTTATCAAGTGCACACTCTTCCTGTGTGTCTTTATCAAGTGCACACTCTTCATGTGTGTTGTTATCAAGTGCACTCTTCCTGTGTGTTTTTATCAAGTGCACACTCTTCCTGTGTGTCATTATCAAGTGCACACTCTTCCTGTGTGTTGTTATCAAGTGCACACTCTTCCTGTGTGTCGTTATCAAGTGCACACTCTTCCTGTGTGTCGTTATCAAGTGCACACTCCTCCTGTATGTTGTTATCAAATGCACACTCTTCCTGTATGTTGTTATCAAGTGCACACTCCTCCTGTATGTTGTTATCAAGTGCACACTCTTCCTGTGTGTTGTTATCAAGTGCACACTCTTCCTGTGTGTTCTTATCAAGTGCACACTCTTCCTGTGTGTTGTTATCAAGGTCACACTCTTCCTGTATGTTGTTATCAAGTGCACTCTTCCTGTGTGTTATCAAGTGCTCGCTCTTCCTGTATGTTATTATCAAGTGCACACTCTTCGTGTATGTTGTTATCAAGTGCACACTCCTCCTGTATGTTGTTATCAAGTGCACACTCCTCCTGTGTGTCGTTAACAAGTGCACACTCTTCCTGTATGTTGTTATCAAGTGCACTCTTCCTGTGTGTTGTTATCAAGTGCACACTCCTCCTATATGTTGTTATCAAGTGCACACTCTTCCTGTATGTTGTTATCAAGTGCACACTCCTCCTGTATGTTGTTATCAAGTGCACACTCCTCCTGTATGTTGTTATCAAGTGCACACTCCTCCTGTGTGTTGTTAACAAGTGCACACTCCTCCTGTATGTTGTTATCAAGTGCACTCTTCCTGTGTGTTGTTATCAAGTGCACACTCTTCTTGTATGTTGTTATCAAGTGCACACTCTTCCTGTGTGTCGTTATCAAGTGCACTCTTCCTGTATGTTGTTATCAAGTGCACACTCATCCTGTGTGTCGTTATCAAGTGCACACTCTTCCTGTGTGTTATCAAGTGCACACTCTTCCTGTATGTTGTTATCAAGTGCACTCTTCCTGTGTGTTGTTATCAAGTGCACACTCTTCCTTTGTGTTGTTATCAAGTGCACACTCTTCCTGTATGTTGTTATCAAGTGCACTCTTCCTGTGTGTTGTTATCAAGTGCACACTTTTCCTGTATGTTGTTACCAAGTGTACTCTTCCTGTGTGTTGTTATCAAGTGCACACTCTTCTTGTATGTTGTTATCAAGTGCACACTCTTCCTGTGTGTCGTTATCAAGTGCACTCTTCCTGTATGTTGTTATCAAGTGCACACTCATCCTGTGTGTCGTTATCAAGTGCACACTCTTCCTGTGTGTTATCAAGTGCACACTCTTCCTGTATGTTGTTATCAAGTGCACTCTTCCTGTGTGTTGTTATCAAGTGCACACTCTTCCTTTGTGTTGTTATCAAGTGCACACTCTTCCTGTATGTTGTTATCAAGTGCACTCTTCCTGTGTGTTGTTATCAAGTGCACACTTTTCCTGTATGTTGTTACCAAGTGCACTCTTCCTGTGTGTTGTTATCAAGTGCACGCTCCTCCTGTATGTTGTTATCAAGTGCACACTCTTCCTGTGTGTTGTTATCAAGTGCACACTCCTCCTGTATGTTGTTATCAAGTGCACACTCTTCCTGTGTGCTGTTATCAAGTGCACACTCTTCCTGTATGTTGTTATCAAGTGCACAATCCTCCTGTATGTTGTTATCAAGTGCACACTCTTCCTGTGTGTTGTTATCAAGTGCACACTTCTCCTGTATGTTGTTATCAAGTGTACACTCTTCCTGTGTGTTGTTATCAAGTGCACACTCTTCCTGTGTGTTGTTATCAAGTGCACACTCTTCCTGTGTGTTGTTATCAAGTGCACACTCTTCCTGTGTGTTGTTATCAAGTGCACACTCTTCCTGTGTGTTGTTATCAAGTGTACACTACTCCTGTATGTTGTTATCAAGTGCACACTCTTCCTGTGTGTTGCTATCAAGTGCACACTCCTCCTGTATGTTGTTATCAAGTGCACACTCCTCCTGTATGTTGTTATCAAGTGCACACTCCTCCTGTATGTTGTTATCAAGTGCACACTCCTCCTGTATGTTGTTATCAAGTGCACACTCCTCCTGTATGTTGTTATCAAGTGCACACTCTTCCTGTATGTTATCAAGTGCACTCTTCCTGTATGTTGTTATCAAGTGCACA
>NC_091344.1:25877714-25912714 GCF_038502225.1 Cherax quadricarinatus | reverse complement strand
GATGTATGTCTGTGATGTATGTCTGTGGCTGGATGTATGTCTGTGGCTGGATGTATGTCTGTGGCTGGATGTATGTCTGTGGCTGGATGTATGTCTGTGGCTGGATGTATGTCTGTGGCTGGATGTATGTCTGTGGCTGGATGTATGTCTGTGGCTGGATGTATGTCTGTGGCTGGATGTATGTCTGTGGCTGGATGTATGTCTGTGGCTGGATGTATGTCTGTGGCTGGATGTATGTCTGTGGCTGGATGTATGTCTGTGGCTGGATGTATGTCTGTGGCTGGATGTATGTCTGTGGCTGGATGTATGTCTGTGGCTGGATGTATGTCTGTAGCTTGATGTATGTCTGTGGCTGGATGTATGTCTGAGGCTGGATGTATGTCTGTGGCTGGATGTATGTCTGTGGCTGGATGTATGTCTGTAGCTTGATGTATGTCTGTGGCTGGATGTATGTCTGTAGCTTGATGTATGTCTGTGGCTGGATGTATGTCTGTGGCTGGATGTATGTCTGTGGCTGGATGCATGTTTGTGGATGGCTTCATTAATGACTGGCTGTGTGTGGTTGGTTGCTTGTCTGTCTGTGGTTGCCTGTGTGTCTGTATGTCTGTCTGTGGCAGTATGCCTGTGGTTGGTTATACGTCTGTCTTATGTTGGTTGATGTCTCTGTGGCTTGGTTGTATGTCTATCTGTTACTGGCTGTTTGTCTATGACAGGCCGTATGTCTGTCTGTGACTGGCTGCGTCTGTGGCTGGCTGTATGTCTGTCTGCGGTTGGTTGTACGTATCTGCCTGGCTGTATCTGTTTATGGCTAGCTGTGACTGCTTGTAATTGGCTGTATCTGTTTATGGCTAGCTGTGACTGCTTGTAATTGGCTGTATCTGTTTATGGCTAGCTGTGACTGCTTGTAATTGGCTGTATCTGTTTATGGCTAGCTGTGACTGCTTGTAGCTGGCTGTTTCTGTCTGTGGCTAGCTGTGACTGCTTGTAGCTGGCTGTATTTGTCTGTGGTTCTCTGTATGTCTACCTGGGAATGGCTGTGTGACTGTCTGTGGCTTGCTGTGTCTGTCTCTGGCTGGCTATGTCTGTCTGTGGCTGGCTGTATGTCTGTCTGTAGCTGTATCATTGAGGATGGTGGCGTGTGTGTCCACACTACTGTGTCACTGAGGATGGGGGCGTGTGTGTCCACGCTACTGTGTCATTGATGATGGGGGCATGTGTGTCCGCACTACTGTGCCATTCAGGATGGTGGCGTGTGTGTCCGCACTACTGTGCCATTCAGGATGGTGGCGTGTGTCCACACTACTGTGCCATTCAGGATGGTGGCGTGTGTCCACACTACTGTGCCATTCAGGATGGTGGCGTGTGTCCACACTACTGTGCCATTCAGGATGGTGGCGTGTGTGTCCGCACTACTGTGCCATTCAGGATGGTGGCGTGTGTGTCCGCACTACTGTGCCATTCAGGATGGTGGCGTGTGTCCACACTACTGTGCCATTCAGGATGGTGGCGTGTGTCCACACTACTGTGCCATTCAGGATGGTGGCGTATGTCCACACTACTGTGCCATTCAGGATGGTGGCGTGTGTGTCCGCACTACTGTGCCATTCAGGATGGTGGCGTGTGTCCACACTACTGTGCCATTCAGGATGGTGGCGTGTGTCCACACTACTGTGCCATTCAGGATGGTGGCGTGTGTGTCCACACTACTGTGCCATTGAGGATGGTGGCGTGTGTGTCCACGCTACTGTGTCATTGATGATGGTGGCGTGTGCGTCCACGCTACTGTGTCATTGAGGATGGTGGCGTGTGCGTCCACGCTACTGTGTCATTGAGGATGGTGGCGTGTGTGTCCACGCTACTGTGTCATTGAGGATGGTGGCGTGTGTGTCCACGCTACTGTGTCATTCAGGATGGTGGCGTGTGTGTCCACGCTACTGTGTCATTGATGATGGTGGCGTGTGTTCACGCTACTGTGTCATTGAGGATGGTGGCGTGTGTGTCCACGCTACTGTGTCATTCAGGATGGTGGCGTGTGTGTCCACGCTACTGTGTCATTGATGATGGTGGCGTGTGTCCACGCTACTGTGTCATTGATGATGGTGGCGTGTGTTCACGCTACTGTATCATTGATGATGGTGGCGTGTGTGTCCACACTACTGTGCCATTCAGGATGGTGGCGTGTGTGTCCACGCTACTGTGTCATTCAGGATGGTGGCGTGTGTGTCCACGCTACTGTGTCATTCAGGATGGTGGCGTGTGTGTCCACGCTACTGTGTCATTGATGATGGTGGCGTGTGTTCACGCTACTGTATCATTGATGATGGTGGCGTGTGTGTCCACGCCACTGTGTTTGTCTAATCAAATGTAGCACTTTTTTACGTGCAGTATAATTTGCTTGATGTGTTCGATGAACGTTATGTTACGTATTTACGCTGTTATATGTAGTTATTACATGTAGTTACTACATGTAGTTATACTATATCATGTAATTATCATATGTAGTTATACTGTCACGTAGTTATCTTATAGCAAGTATGTTATGGCCAGTAGTTATTTATGGCCTACTAGATACTCATCTTGTGGCACGTAGTTATGTCAGTCCCACATAGGGAGCCTAAGTTGACGTATTATGTAGTATAGTGGGTCATGGTCATGTACTGTATGATGGAAGCGTCAATATCATGTGCTGTATGAGTGAGGGGTTCAAAGTCATGTACTGTATGAGGAAGGGGGTCAAAGTCATGCACTGTATGAGGAAGGGGTTCAAAGTCATGCACTGTATGAGGAAGGGGGTCAAAGTCATGCACTGTATGAGGAAGGGGGTCAAAGTCATGCACTGTATGAGGAAGGGGTTCAAAGTCATGTACTGTATGAGGAAGGGGGTCAAAGTCATGCACTGTATGAGGAAGGGGGTCAAAGCCATGCACTGTATGAGGAAGGGGGTCAAAATCATGCACTGTATGAGGAAGGGGGTCAAAGTCATGCTCTGTATGAGGAAGGGGGTCAAAGTCATGAACTGTATAAGGGAGGGGTCAAAGTCATGAACTGTATAAGGGAGGGGTCAAAGTCATGAACTGTATAAGGGAGGGGTCAAAGTCATGAACTGTATGAGGTGAGGGTAAGAGAGCAACATTAATTAAGGTGAGGGTAAGATATCAACATTAAAGTATAGGGGATCAATATTAAAGTAAGGGTAGATCAATATTAAAGTAAGGGTAGATCAATATTAAAGTAAGGGTAGATCAATATTAAAGTAAGGGTAGATCAATATTAAAGTAAGGGTAGATCAATATTAAAGTAAGGGTAGATCAATATTAAAGTAAGGGTAGATCAATATTAAAGTAAGGGTAGATCAATATTAAAGTAAGGGTAGATCAATATTAAAGTAAGGGTAGGGGATCAACATTAAGGTAGATTACAACATTATGACATTTAACCATCGCATGCTCCAATAATTTTAACAAAGGTTATTATGCGACACTTGTGTGTCGGGTTGAGGTATCCTGGGAAGGTCTTCCGTCACTCTTCGTCTAAGACTTAGCTCACTGTAGGTGAACACTACGATTAAGTTAGTTAAAGAATAACATAAGGTTTGCTATAATTTAAGATAAGACTTGGTAACTAAGATAAGGCTAAGACTAAATATAAACTTAGTGTTTCTACTTTGATGTTGTTATTGTATTTATGGGTTAATCACCTTAGTATGAGCGCTGGTGAGATTCTTAAAAGAACAGGCGCTCTACTGAGGTTCTTAAAAGAACAGGCGCTCTACTGAGGTTCTTAAAAGAACAGGCGCTCTACAATAACAAAATAAAATTCATTATTATTAGTATTGTTATTATTATTATGTAACCAGTATAAGGCTAGATAAAGACTAGGATACAATGACTATGAAGTGAGAAAACTTGAGAATGTATGTAGAGAGAAACACAACGTAACATGATGATATGTATAGTATTTTCCTCTCAGTCTATGATCAATATTTGTTAACATTATGTTACTGTAGCGAACCATTGTTGAACTATAACCTGCACGACCATTACTGTGTTAATACTACCACTACTACGACCAACGCCACCCACACTACTATTATCACTACCTATATTATCACCCGAACCTCTACCATCACCATCACTACCATTATCGCTCAACTTTGTCCCAGCATTTCTCACAATACAAATAATGTTATTAAATAAACTGAAATACAAATCTCTCTCCCCAAATGGAAACATTTAAGAAATTTTAACATAATTAATTTAAACTATAGATTTTAAATCAGCATATATATATATATATATATATATATATATATATATATATATATATATATATATATATATATATATATATATATATATATATATATATATATATATACATTTCTTTTAAAATATAAACATTCTATTGGGTCAGAGTATGAGGGAATATTTTAAACTGTGTCGCAGTCGGATTTTTTGCATAACCAACACGCAAGATTGGTCAGTCTACCTGTTGAAAACCATGGAACTTTGTGCCGTTTATCTTATTATTATACTTTGTTTTTTTACACACACACACACACACACACACACACACACACACACACATACACACCCACACACACACACACACACACACACACACACACACACACACACACACACACACACACACACACACACATACACACCCACACACACACACACACACACACATACACACAAACACACACACACACACACACACCACACACACACACATTCACACCCACACACACACCCACACACACACATACACACACACACACACATACACACCCACACACACACACACACACACACACACACACACACACACACACACACACACACACACACACACACATACACACACACACACACATACACACCCACACACACACACACACACACACACACACACACACACACACACACACACACACACACACACACACACACACACAAACACACCCACACACACACACACTTACACACCCACACACACACACACACACACACATACACACACACACACACACACACACACACACACACACACACACACACACACACATACACACCCACACACACATACACACCCACACACACACACACACACACACACACACACACACACACACACACACACACACACACACACACACAAACACACACACACGTTAGGAAGTATTTCTTCAGTCACAGAGTTGTCAGGAAGTGGAATAGTCTGGAAAGTGAGGTGGTAGAGGGAGAATCCATACATAGCTTTAAGAAGAGGTATGATAAAGCTCACGGAGCAGGGAGTGACTAGTATCGACTAGTGAAGAGACGGGGCCAGGAGCTAGGAATCGACCCTTCCAACCACAATTAGGTGACTACACACACATATTATGCAAAAATCGCGAACAATCGATATTAGATGCAAAACAAGCACGGAGGGGAGGGGGGTTGCTCTCCTACCAAGGCAGGTAACAACCACGGAGGGGAGGGTGGTTGATCTCCTACCAAGGCAGGTAACAACCACGGAGGGGAGGGGGGTTGCTCTCCTACCAAGGCAGGTAACAACCACGGAGGGGAGGGGGGTTGCTCTCCTACCAAGGCAGGTAACAACCACGGAGGGGAGGGTGGTTGCTCTCCTACCAAGGCAGGTAACAACCACGGAGGGGAGGGGGGTTGCTCTCCTACCAAGGCAGGTAACAACCACGGAGGGGAGGGTGGTTGCTCTCCTACCAAGGCAGGTAACAACCACGGAGGGGAGGGGGGTTGCTCTCCTACCAAGGCAGGTAACAAGCACGGAGGGGAGGGTGGTTGCTCTCCTACCAAGGCAGGTTGACCTGAAAGAGAAGAAACACTTTCATCATTATTCACTCCATTTCTTGTCTTGCCAGAGGCGGGCCTATACTACAGTTAAAAACCGCAACATATCTACATCCCCTCCTTCAGAGTGCAGGCACTGTACTTCCCATCTCCAGGACTCAAGTCCGGCTAACCAGTTTCCCTGGATTCCTTCATAAACGTTACTTTGCTCACACTCCAACAGCACGTCAAGTCATAAAAACCATTAATCTCCACTCGCTCCTAACTCTCACACATGCTTGCTGAAAATCCAAGCTCATTGCACACAAAACTTCATATGCCCCCTCCCTCCAACCTTTCCTAGGATGGCCCCTACCCCACCTTCCTTCCACTGCAGATTTATATGCCCTCCAAGTCATTCTCTTTTGTTCCATCCTCTAAAAAATGTCCAAACCACCTCAACAACCCTTCCTCTGCACACTGGATAATAATTTTAGAAACCTTGCACCTCGTTCTAATCTCCAAGCTACGGATTCCCTGCATTATATTCACATCGCACATTACCCTCAGACACGCCATCTATACATACACACACACACACACACACACACACACATCAAGAAATTAGAGAAAGTGCAAAGGTTTGCAACAAGGCTAGTTCCGGAGCTCAGGGGTATGTCCTACGAAGAAAGGTTGAGGGAAATCGGACTGACGACAGTGGAGGACAGGCGGGTCAGGGGAGACATGATAACAATCTACAAAACACTGCATGGAATAGATAAGGTAGACAGAGACAGGTTGTTCCAGAGAGGGGACACAGAAACAAGGGGTCACAATTGGAAGCTGAAGACTCAGACGAGTCACAGGGATGTTAGGAAGTATTTCTTCAGTCATAGAGTCGTCAGGAAGTGGAATAGCCAAACAAGTGATGTAGTGGAGGCAGGAACCATACATAGCTTTAAGACGAGGCATGACAAAGCTCTGAAAGCAGAGAGAGGACCTAGTAGCGATCAGTGAAAAGGCGGGGCCAGGAGCTGAGTCTCGACCCCTGCAACCACAATTAGGTGAGTACAATTAGGTGAGTACACACACACACACACACACACACATATATATATATATATATATATATATATATATATATATATATATATATATATATATATATATATATATATATATATATATATATGTATATAGTATATATATATATGAACACTAGTTCCTTGGGAATGTGATGTCTCACATTTTCAAGGAATGTTATATACGTATAAGTGTGAGAATGTGTGTAATCGATTTTTAAATAATATAGACAACAGCAAAAGTACTATTGATGGTTGCTTTATTAGGTCAAATCCTATAGATTACAAGAGGGTATTGTGTGTGCTTTTATGAACCTCCTTTAATCGATGGGAAGAGTAGATAAAGTGAAGGAAGAACAGGTAAAGTGGTAGGAAGAACTGGTAAAGTGGTAGGAAGAACAGGTTAAGTGGTAGGAAGAACATGTAAAGTGGTAGGAAGAACAGGTAAAGTGGTAGGAAGAACTGGTAAAGTGGTAGGAAGAACAGGTTAAGTGAAGGAAGAACAGGCAAAGTGGTAGGAAGAACAGGTAAAGTGGTAGGAAGAACAGGTAAAGTGGTAGGAAGAACATGTAAAGTGGTAGGAAGAACAGGTAAAGTGGTAGGAAGAACATGTAAAGTGGTAGGAAGAACAGGTAAAGTGGTAGGAAGAACATGTAAAGTGGTAGGAAGAACAGGTTAAGTGAAGGAAGAACAGGCAAAGTGGTAGGAAGAACAGGTAAAGTGGTAGGAAGAACATGTAAAGTGGTAGGAAGAACAGGCAAAGTGGTAGGAAGAACAGGTAAAGTGGTAGGAAGAACATGTAAAGTGGTAGGAAGAACAGGCAAAGTGGTAGGAAGAACAGGTAAAGTGGTAGGAAGAACATGTAAAGTGGTAGGAAGAACAGGTAAAGTGGTAGGAAGAACATGTAAAGTGGTAGGAAGAACAGGTTAAGTGAAGGAAGAACAGGCAAAGTGGTAGGAAGAACAGGTAAAGTGGTAGGAAGAACATGTAAAGTGGTAGGAAGAACAGGTAAAGTGGTAGGAAGAACAGGTAAAGTGGTAGGAAGAACAGGTAAAGTGGTAGGAAGAACAGGTAAAGTGGTAGGAAGAACAGGTAAAGTGGTAGGAAGAACATGTAAAGTGGTAGGAAGAACATGTAAAGTGGTAGGAAGAACAGGTAAAGTGGTAGGAAGAACATGTAAAGTGGTAGGAAGAACAGGTAAAGTGGTAGGAAGAACATGTAAAGTGGTAGGAAGAACATGTAAAGTGGTAGGAAGAACAGGTAAAGTGGTAGGAAGAACATGTAAAGTGGTAGGAAGAACATGTAAAGTGGTAGGAAGAACAGGTAAAGTGGTAGGAAGAACATGTAAAGTGGTAGGAAGAACAGGTAAAGTGGTAGGAAGAACATGTAAAGTGGTAGGAAGAACATGTAAAGTGGTAGGAAGAACAGGTAAAGTGGTAGGAAGAACAGGTAAAGTGGTAGGAAGAACATGTAAAGTGGTAGGAAGAACATGTAAAGTGGTAGGAAGAACAGGTAAAGTGGTAGGAAGAACATGTAAAGTGGTAGGAAGAACAGGTAAAGTGGTAGGAAGAACATGTAAAGTGGTAGGAAGAACATGTAAAGTGGTAGGAAGAACAGGTAAAGTGGTAGGAAGAACATGTAAAGTGGTAGGAAGAACAGGTAAAGTGGTAGGAAGAACATGTAAAGTGGTAGGAAGAACATGTAAAGTGGTAGGAAGAACAGGTAAAGTGGTAGGAAGAACATGTAAAGTGGTAGGAAGAACAGGTAAAGTGGTAGGAAGAACAGGTTAAGTGAAGGAAGAACAGGTAAAGTGGTAGGAAGAACAGGTTAAGTGAAGGAAGAACATGTAAAGTGGTAGGAAGAACAGGTAAAGTGGTAGGAAGAACAGGTAAAGTGGTAGGAAGAACATGTAAAGTGGTAGGAAGAACATGTAAAGTGGTAGGAAGAACAGGTTAAGTGAAGGAAGAACAGGCAAAGTGGTAGGAAGAACAGGTTAAGTGGTAGGAAGAACAGGTAAAGTGGTAGGAAGAACATGTAAAGTGGTAGGAAGAACAGGTAAAGTGGTAGGAAGAACAGGTAAAGTGGTAGGAAGAACATGTAAAGTGGTAGGAAGAACATGTAAAGTGGTAGGAAGAACATGTAAAGTGGTAGGAAGAACAGGTTAAGTGAAGGAAGAACAGGTAAAGTGGTAGGAAGAACATGTAAAGTGGTAGGAAGAACATGTAAAGTGGTAGGAAGAACAGGTTAAGTGAAGGAAGAACAGGCAAAGTGGTAGGAAGAACAGGTTAAGTGGTAGGAAGAACAGGTAAAGTGGTAGGAAGAACATGTAAAGTGGTAGGAAGAACTGGTAAAGTGGTAGGAAGAACAGGTAAAGTGGTAGGAAGAACATGTAAAGTGGTAGGAAGAACAGGTTAAGTGTTAGGAAGAACAGGTAAAGTGGTAGGAAGAACATGTAAAGTGGTAGGAAGAACAGGTAAAGTGGTAGGAAGAACATGTAAAGTGGTAGGAAGAACATGTAAAGTGGTAGGAAGAACAGGTAAAGTGGTAGGAAGAACATGTAAAGTGGTAGGAAGAACAGGTTAAGTGAAGGAAGAACAGGCAAAGTGGTAGGAAGAACAGGTTAAGTGGTAGGAAGAACAGGTAAAGTGGTAGGAAGAACATGTAAAGTGGTAGGAAGAACAGGTAAAGTGGTAGGAAGAACAGGTTAAGTGGTAGGAAGAACAGGTAAAGTGGTAGGAAGAACATGTAAAGTGGTAGGAAGAACAGGTAAAGTGGTAGGAAGAACATGTAAAGTGGTAGGAAGAACAGGTAAAGTGGTAGGAAGAACATGTAAAGTGGTAGGAAGAACAGGTAAAGTGGTAGGAAGAACATGTAAAGTGGTAGGAAGAACAGGTTAAGTGAAGGAAGAACAGGTTAAGTGAAGGAAGAACAGGTAAAGTGGTAGGAAGAACAGGTAAAGTGGTAGGAAGAACATGTAAAGTGGTAGGAAGAACAGGTAAAGTGGTAGGAAGAACATGTAAAGTGGTAGGAAGAACAGGTTAAGTGAAGGAAGAACAGGTTAAGTGAAGGAAGAACAGGTAAAGTGGTAGGAAGAACAGGTAAAGTGGTAGGAAGAACAGGTTAAGTGGTAGGAAGAACAGGTTAAGTGGTAGGAAGAACAGGTTAAGTGAAGGAAGAACAGGTTAAGTGGTAGGAAGAACAGGTAAAGTGGTAGGAAGAACAGGTAAAGTGGTAGGAAGAACAGGTTAAGTGAAGGAAGAACAGGTAAAGTGAAGGAAGAACAAAATTGGAAGAAAGAACATTTAATTAAATGTTAATGAAAATGTCTTTCCATTAAAAGTTTCTTAGTATTGAATAACAGTGGAAATAACGATATTATATGAATAATTCGAGACGTTGTTACACAAACCCCGCAGTAGAGTTTTATCATGTTCGTCACACATCACGTGCTGGCACGGGGGTCAGTTTTATCATGTTGGTCACACATCACGTGCTGGCACGAGGGTCATTTTTTCCGTGTTTAAACAAGTGACATGTCAACACTGTCATAACTTTAGTACCTTAACTACAGTTGAGAGTTTTGTGTCTAAACATCAAGGATTCCCTAGCTACCACACACACACTCCATCTTTCTGCTGCTTGTTACCACTTTATTAACCACAAGCACTATACACACCATGTCTGTCTTCACAACTACCACACACACCATATCTCTGCTGCTTGGGTTCAAGAGTGGCTTGCCATGAATTCACTGACATACATTTCACGAAACAGACGAGAGAACAAAATCTTCTAAATCAATTTACGTTTAGTAAAATAGTGGGACTGTATATGATTCATTCATGGCATAGCGGTTGTTATCCTGAGTGAGTTACCGGAGACAGCGCGAACCTTGTGAATAGCATGCATGCAATCTGCCTAATGGACTGACGTAAATAAAAGAGGCACTAATGGTCATGTAAGACAATTAAGTGAACGAACAGAGCTGCACGAACTGCTTACTGTGCAATAAACGAAATTCACATTGTGAGTAACCCGTTTAATAGTGATTATATTAATTAACACTACTCATTTCATCAAAAGAAGCATGCGAATTTTTAACTCATAAAATTACCCGCAAATGTACCTGAGAATACGCTCATCCAGAATAGTTTATCTGCAGCAACGCTATGTTAACTTGATGGGATAAGAAGTATAGATGCATTCACAAAGCAAAGTATGAAGTTTATCCTGGAGGTACAGTGTTATATATATATATATATATATATATATATATATATATATATATATATATATATATATATATATATATATATATATATATATATATAGATATATACATATATATAACTCCCTTACTACCCCTTTCAACCTATAATCAAGTATTATTAATTTCAGAGGGTATTAACTCATCAAAAGCCAAGAAAGTAAAGTGGTGTAGCTTATTGTCATTGGAGTCCTCCCGAACTCTCGTATGATGTGTCCCAGAATGACTAATTTATAGATACCTACTTACCACTAGGTGAACAAGGTAAGCAGGTGTAAGTAGACTTGCTCATGCGTCTCATCTTGCCTGCAAATCGCACCCGGGTACGTTAGACTGCAAGCCGAGCGAGTCAATCTTGCTATATTTACCCCCACCAGCAAGGTGTGTGCTCCTCGCTGCGTGTGGACCTTGCGTGCTAGCTTAAAAAACAATATTTGTGGCTGGGTAGATTTTCCTTCCCTCATTCATCTACGTCATATCTGTAATTAATATCGGAATTCTGCTTCGCTGGGGTGGACGCAGAGTTTGTCAAAGTCGGTCTGGGCTCGTGATACAATAGTAGTCACTAGAAGAGTGGGGAGAGAGGGAGGGGATATTATGTTGGCTGCTAGGGTGAGGTGGAGCATCAACAGTAAACAAAAGTTACTGGCTGACAGGTGGAGCCTAGTGAATAGCCAGTAGTAGTGTGGCAGGTATAAAGAATATCGACTTCACCCGCGTCATTAAGGCTACATATTACCTGTATGATGATATTCAATAATTTTTCCATGAAACAGTGTTTAAAGTAAATTGGTGTGTGCTTACTCGGCAGTACTAGCTGCATCGCTATTTATGGAGAGTTTCATCCAGACTTGTTGGTTTCTAGCTAGTTAAGCCTTTAACTGTGGTAGTAGCTAATTCAAGTTTGCACTTAGACAAGGTACTAGAAACATTATTAGACGACTAACTGTTGAGGAGGATGACAAATCTTTCCCGAGTTTAGTCGAGCAGAAATTTTGTACACTACGCTACAGGTGACCCTCCACGCTACCTGGAGTTTACCTGGAGAGAGTTCCGGGGGTCAACGCCCCCGCGGCCCGGTCTGTGACCAGGCGTCCTGGTGGATCAGAGCCTGATCAACCAGGCTGTTACTGCTGGCTGCACGCAATCCAACGTACGAGCCACAGCCCGGCTGGTCAGGAACCGACTTTAGGTGCTTGTCCAGTGCCAGCTTGAAGACTGCCAGGGGTCTGTTGGTAATCCCCCTTATGTATGCTGGGAGGCAGTTGAGCAGTCTCGGGCCCCTGACACTTATTGTATGGTCTCTTAACGTGCTAGTGACACCCCTGCTTTTCATTGGGGGGATGTTGCATCGTCTGCCAAGTCTTTTGCTTTCGTAGTGAGTGATTTTCGTGTGCAAGTTCGGTACTAGTCCCTCTAGGATTTTCCAGGTGTATATAATCATGTATCTCTCCCGCCTGCGTTCCAGGGAATACAGGTTTAGGAACCTCAAGCGCTCCCAGTAATTGAGGTGTTTTATCTCCGTTATGCGCGCCGTGAAGGTTCTCAGTACATTTTCTAGGTCAGCAATTTCACCTGCCTTGAAAGGTGCTGTTAGTGTGCAGCAATATTCCAGCCTAGATAAAACAAGTGACCTGAAGAGTGTCATCATGGGCTTGGCATCCCTAGTTTTGAAGGTTCTCATTATCCATCCTGTCATTTTTCTAGCAGATGCGATTGATACAATGTTATGGTCCTTGAAGGTGAGATCCTACGACATGATTACTCCCAGGTCTTTGACGTTGGTGTTTCGCTCTATTTTGTGGCCAAGCCCATGATGACACTCTTCAGGTCACTTGTTCTATCTAGGCTGGAATATTGCTGCACACTAACAGCACCTTCCAAAGCAGGTGTAATTGCCGACCTAGAAAATGTACAGAGAACTTTCACGGCGCGCATAACGGAGATAAAACACCTCAATTATTGGGAGCGCTTGAGGTTCCTAAACCTGTATTCCCTGGAACGCAGGAGGGAGAGATACATGATTATATACACCTGGAAAATCCTAGAGGGACTAGTACCGAACTTGCACACGAAAATCACTCACTACGAAAGCAAAAGACTTGGCAGACGATGCACCATCCCCCCAATGAAAAGCAGGGGTGTCACTAGCACGTTAAGAGACCATACAATAAGTGTCAGGGGCCCGAGACTGTTCAACTGCCTCCCAGCTCACATAAGGGGGATTACCAACAGACCCCTGGCAGTCTTCAAGCTGGCACTGGACAAGCACCTAAAGTCAGTTCCGGATCAGCCGGGCTGTGGCTCGTACGTTGGTTTGGGTGCAGCCAGCAGCAACAGCCTGGTTGATCAGGCTCTGATCCACCAGGAGGCCTGGTCACAGACCGGGCCGCGGGGGCGTTGACCCCCGGAACTCTCTCCAGGTAAACTCCAGGTACTCTGATGAAGATTTCTTTGTAATAAAAACACAAACTACAAACATTTCCACAGTGTTCCGCCTGTACAACAGGCGGAACACTGTAAAGTCACTAAAATATACTTGGAGAAAGGAGTTTATATATGCAGAAGCGAGGTAAGGTCAGGTGAGGGGGAGGCGGTGGTTGTTAGTTTTCAGTGACTAAGACACTTGATTGAGCTCTCAAAAGTCTGGTGTTTAAACAATCACTTAGCGTAGAGAAAGGAATGTGTTGTACGTCAGATACGGACATGAATGTCAGGACTGGAACCAGAGCCGTCGAGAAAGACTGGAGCTCCAGGATGTCAAATCTCCTTTTGAGGTAAATCGTGAGGATGTGTTGTAGTGGAGCAATTCAGATATGGCGGCTGCTCCCACGACAAACTTTCTGCACAAACTTTATTGCCAAGGGTTTGGCTAATTGGAAACCTCCCTAGTTTTGTACTATGGTGTTAGATGTTGAAACGAAGGCTCTTTCTAAGCATTTTGTATCAAATTTGTCACCCTTCCATAATAACTAGCTTGGCTTCGAAAATTCTGTTGAAAGCATTGATGCATGACCCTTGTAGGTTTAGAGCTTTTTTATTATAATAATAATATTAATGTTGAAAGCATTGTTTAAGTTTTCGGCCATGGACACGTATTTATATTCATTCAAACGTGTTACGTTTTAGGCAATTATTCCCACAAATATTCTGTGATATCTTCCACATGGGATTTCAGGCGCAGTACCGCGGCTTATGTTATTGATAGGAAAAGAAATGTGTTGGGTCCCTGTATGTTAAACTACCTCTGTGCCGTGTTGGACAATATGTCAAGTGATATTGATAGTATCAAGGATGCTCTGCACGTCAAGTCTCTTATATTGATGACTATATCATCTAAGGAACTTAAAGATGTTGGGAGGGATGCTGGCGGTCTAAGGAAGAGCCATAACATAGTTATTTAAAGTTAATTTTTTATTAACTATGAAAATCGCCCTACCAATAGCTGCCAAAATATTCACTTTAAATTATTTGGCATTGAAAACTTTAATAGTACAGCAAACATGATTTTTTTTAGAGTCAACATTCTTTTATAAATATTTAAATGTATAAAGCTTATATATATTTTTTGTGAAAAATCGCATGGATGCATAGGTACATTTTATATATTACATAAATTAGGCTAAAAAAAATTACCATTTGCCTTATATTAAAATTTCCGCTTTTTTTTATTGTAAAAGTTTCGTGACTTGAAAACCATTGATTTAGAAGTTTTTTCTCCCTAACGCTAAGATAGTTGGATGATAGTGTGTGAGAATTATTATTATTATTATTATTATTATAATTATGGGGAGCGCTAAACCCGTAGGATTATACAGCGCATGTAGGGGGGATGGAAGGTATTCAGGCTCAATTCAGGGAACCGGAGTGCAGATCCATTTCCCTAGAGCAAGAGCCCCTTCACCAGCGTCAAGTAACCTCCCTTGAGCGGAGTGTGTGAGAAGTTAGTGAAAAGTGTCATCCTAGCCACCAGGCACTCCCAGCAGCAGAGAGCAAGGGATAGAAGCAGCGCTGGCAGCATCAGACCTCAGCCTCTCTTAGCAGGATAGAGGAAGGACTGAAAGCATTGATGGCAGCATCAGACCTCAGCCCCTCCCGGCAGGACAGGATAAGAGGAAGGAACGAAAGCAGTGCTGGTAGCATCAAACCCCAGCCTCTCCCAGCAGGAGAGAGAGAGAGAGAGCAAGGAATGAAAGCAGTGCTGGCAGCATCAGACCCCAGCCACTTCCAGCAGGAGAGAGAGAGCAAAGAATGAAAGCAGTGCTGGCAGCATCAGACCCCAGCCTCTCCCAGTAGGAGAGAGAGAGAGAGAGAGAGAGAGAGAGAGAGAGAGAGAGAGAGAGAGAGAGCAAGGAATGAAAGCAGTGCTGGCATCATCAGGAGCACATGAACGCGCAGACTCCTGGCGTGGAGGCAGGCAGGCAGGGCAGTCTTCAGCTGATCATGGTTGTGTCTCAGGACTCTGTTGACGCCGCCTCCAAATTCGCTTCCAAACTCGCCAGGTTTGAGCTTCTCAGGTGAATATTGTGTCATGTTGTCCATGTGTGGGTGGTAAGGTGAGGGAGGCAAGTGTAGTCACCTCACGCTTATATCTGTCTCAGATTTACAAACATTTATTGAATATTCTGAGCTGCTACTGCATGTTCATACGTTACTTGATAAGCGGGCAGGTGTTGAAGGACAACTAGAGCCTAAACTGCGTTTATTTTTGTACGTATGCATAACTATAAAATTTCAATATTTATGTTACAATATATTTATGGGAGTCATGTCATCTGTGTTAATCTTGGGTGTATTCCAGTAACAAATAATGTGACGTAGTCGTGGTCGCGTCAACCAATGCGGACGCAAGAACTACCAAGCGAAAAATAAACGTTTGTTTTGTATTGGTTTTTACTGGTGGTAACATTGGCCCATTCTTCTGTTAGTCAGCAGCACAACAGGTGGCTGGGTGTTAGTAACGCAGAACAGGCAGGCTGTTAGTACACAAATAACCCGCACACAAGTCCGGCTTGAACTATTAACTAGTCACAGTATTGTGCCTATTCTTTTCTACTGTTAGTAACAAAGATAACGGGTGGGAAGGTCGGTCCATCCTACTGTTGGTAACAAACACAACAGATGGCTAGGTTGATCCATCTTACAGTTAGTAATAAAGAACAGGTGGTAGGTGAATTCATCCAACTGTTAGTAACAAACAGGTGACTAGGTTAGTCCATCCTACTGTTAATAAACAACAGGTGGTTAGGTTAGTCCATCCTACTGTTAATAACAAACAGCAGGTGGGTAGGTTGGTTCATCCTACTGTTAATAACAAGCAACAGGTGGGCAGGTTGGTTCATCCTACTGTTAATAAACAACAGGTGGGTAGGTTGGTTCATCCTACTGTTAATAACAAGCAACTGGTGGGTAGGTTGGTTCATCCTACTGTTAGCAACAAACAGCAGGTGGGTAGGTTGGTTCATCCTACTGTTAATAAACAACAGGTGGGTAGGTTGGTTCATCCTACTGTTAGTAACAAGCAACAGGTGGTTAGGTTGGTCCATCCTACTGTTAATAAACAACAGGTGGGTAGGTTGGTTTATCCTACTGTTAATAAACAACAGGTGGGTAGGTTGGTTTATCCTACTGTTAATAACAAACAACAGGTGGTTAGGTTAGTCCATCCTACTGTTAATAACAAACAACAGGTGGGTAGGTTGGTTCATCCTACTGTTAATAACAAACAACAGGTGGGTAGGTTGGTTCATCCTACTGTTAATAACAAACAACAGGTTGGGAGGTTGGTTCATCCTACTGTTAATAACAAACAACAGGTGGGTAGGTTGGTTCATCCTACTGCTAATAACAAACAGCAGGTGGGTAGGTTGGTTCATCCTACTGTTAATAACAAACAGCAGGTGGGTAGGTTGGTTCATCCTACTGTTAATAACAAACAATAGGTGGGTAGGTTGGTTCATCCTACTGTTAATAACAAACAACAGGTGGGTAGATTGGTTCATCCTACTGTTAATAACAAGCAACAGGTGGGTAGGTTGGTTCATCCTACTGTTAATAAACAACAGGTGGGTAGGTGGGTTCATCCTACTGTTAATAACAAGCAACTGATGGGTAGGTTGGTTCATCCTACTGTTAATAACAAGCAACAGTTGGGTAGGTTGGTTCATCCTACTGTTAGTAACAAACAGCAGATGGGTAGGTTGGTTCATCCTACTGCTAATAAACAACAGGTGGGTAGGCTGGTTCATCCTACTGTTAGTAACAAGCAACAGGTGGGTAGGTTGGTCCATCTTAGTGTTAACTCTTGCTGTATTCATTCTCGTCCACCTTACATCTTTGATATTTTTACTTGGTTTGCTGTACATAGTTTAATTAAACACAGAAAACTTTAATAAAAGTGGAACATCATACGCAGCTTCTTATTTCTCAACGAAGGTTCGTGATGAGTATATACAGTTATACTAACAATTGGTATATATTTTGTAACGAGTTTTCTCTTGTGCACTTTCAATTTCCTGTTTTATTCTAATACGTATTGGCTTTAAGATTTATTGGATTCTAATGCATTCTTGGTGGATTCTTATACCAGTGTTATGTACCTAAATAAATTCTGATTTAGTAACTTTTTTCATAAATAGTTTATTATCCCAGTGTTGTTATATTGTATTACTCATTATAAATTGAGTAGTAACTGGAGTTGATGACATCGTCACCATAGGCGTAGTAATAACTCAGTTTATTTCTACATCATCATACAGTAGTATAGTGAAGAGTTTTGTTACTTATCATCAAACTATATTTCGACACCATTCATCACTTAATCTTTGCTCTCTCACTGGCCCGCTTGACGTACTGCGTTTCTCTTTTGACATTCTAGTTCCGGCTGACAGTTTACCTGGAGTTTACCTGGAGAGAGTTCTGGGGGTCAACGCCCCCGCGGCCCGGTCTGTGACCAGGCCTCCTGGTGGATCAGAGCCTGATCAACCAGGCTGTTGCTGCTGGCTGCACGCAAACCAACGTACGAGCCATAGCCCGGCTGGTCAGGAACCGACTTTAGGTGCTTGTCCAGTGCCAGCTTGAAGACTGCCAGGGGTCTGTTGGTAATCCCCCTTATGTATGCTGGGAGGCAGCTGAACAGTCTCGGGCCCCTGACACTTATTGTATGGTCTCTTAACGTGCTAGTGACACCCCTGCTTTTAATTGGGGGGGGGGGGTGTTGCATCGTCTGCCAAGTCTTTTGCTTTCGTAGTGAGTGATTTTCGTGTGCATGTTCGGTACTAGTCCCTCTAGGATTTTCCAGGTGTATATAATCATGTATCTCTCCCGCCTGCGTTCCAGGGAATACAGTTTTAGGAACCTCAAGCGCTCCCAGTAATTGAGGTGTTTTATCTCCATTATGCGCGCCGTGAAGGTTCTCTGTACATTTTCTAGGTCAGCAATTTCACCTGCCTTGAAAGGTGCTGTTAGTGTGCAGCAATATTCCAGGCTAGATAGAACAAGTGACCTGAAGAGTGTCATCATGGGCTTGGCCTCCCTAGTTTTGAAGGTTCTCATTATCCATCCTGTCATTTTTCTAGCAGATGCGATTGATACAATGTTATGGTCCTTGAAGGTGAGATCCTCCGACATGATCACTCCCAGGTCTTTGACGTTGGTGTTTCGCTCTATTTTGTGGCCAGAATTTGTTTTGTACTCTGATGAAGATTTAATTTCCTCGTGTTTACCATATCTGAGTAATTGAAATTTCTCATCGTTGAACTTCATATTGTTTTCTGCAGCCCACTGAAAGATTCGGTTGATGTCTGCCTGGAGCCTTGCAGTGTCTGCAATGGAAGACACTGTCATGCAGATTCGGGTGTCATCTGCAAAGGAAGACACGGTGCTGTGGCTGACATCCTTGTCTATGTCGAATATGAGGATGAGGAACAAGATGGGAGCGAGTACTGTGCCTTGTGGAACAGAGCTTTTCACCGTAGCTGCCTCGGACTTGACTCTGTTGACGACTACTCTTTGTGTTCTGTTAGTTAGGAAATTATAGATCCATCGACCGACTTTTCCTGTTATTCCTTTAGCACGCATTTTGTGCGCTATTACGCCATGGTCACACTTGTCGAAGGCTTTTGCAAAGTCTGTATATATATTACATCTGCATTCTTTTTATCTTCTAGTGCATTTAGGACCTTGTCGTAGTGATCCAATAGTTGAGACAGACAGGAGCGACCTGTTCTAAACCCATGTTGCCCTGGGTTGTGTAACTGATGGGTTTCTAGATGGGTGGTGATCTTGCTTCTTAGGACCCTTTCAAAGATTTTTATGATATGGGATGTTAGTGCTATCGGTCTGTAGTTCTTTGCTGTTGCTTTACTGCCCCCTTTGTGGAGTGGGGCTATGTCTGTTGTTTTTAGTAACTGTGGGACGACCCCCGTGTCTGTGCTCCCTCTCCATAGGATGGAAAAGGCTCGTGATAGGGGCTTCTTGCAGTTCTTGATGAACACGGAGTTCCATGAGTCTGGCCCTGGGGCAGAGTGCATGGGCATGTCATTTATCGCCTGTTCGAAGTCATTTGGCGCCAGGATAACATCGGATAGGCTTGTGTTAACCAAATTTTGTGGCTCTCTCATAAAAAATTCATTTTGATCTTCGACTCTCAGTCTGGTTAGCGGCTTGCTAAAAACTGAGTCATGTTGGGACTTGAGTAGCTCACTCAATTCCTTGCTGTCATCTGTGTAGGACCCATCTTGTTTAAGTAGGGGCCCAATACTGGACGTTGTTCTCGACTTTGATTTGGCATAGGAGAAGAAATACTTTGGGTTTCTTTCGATTTCATTTATGGCTTTTAGTTCTTCCCGCGATTCCTGACTCCTATAAGATTCTTTTAGCTTGAGTTCGATGCTTGCTATTTCTCTGACCAGTGTCTCCCTACGCATTTCAGATATATTGACCTCTTTTAGCCGCTCTGTTATTCTTTTCCGTCGCCTGTAAAGGGAGCGCCTGTCTCTTTCTATTTTACATCTACTCCTCCTTTTTCTTAGAGGAATAAGCCTTGTGCATACATCGAGTGCCACCAAGTTAATCTGTTCTAGGCATAAGTTGGGGTCTGTGTTGCTTAGTATATCTTCCCAGCTTATATCGGTTAGGACTTGGTTTACTTGGTCCCACTTTATGTTTTTGTTATTGAAGTTGAATTTGGTGAATGCTCCCTCGTGACTAGTCTCATTATGTCGGTCTGGGGCTCTGCGCATGCATGTCTGAACCTCAATTATGTTGTGATCTGAGTATATTGTTTTTGATATGGTGACATTTCTTATCAGATCATCATTGTTAGTGAAGATGAAGTCTAGTGTATTCTCCAGTCTAGTAGGCTCTATTATATGCTGGTTTAAATTGAATTTTGTGCAGAGATTTAAAAGCTCGTGTGAGTGTGAGTTTTCATCAGAGCTGCCTCCTGGTGTTATTACTGCAACAATATTATTTGCTATATTCCTCCATTTTAGGTGCCTTAAGTTGAAATCCCCCAGGAGCAAGATGTTGGGTGCAGGAGCTGGAAGATTTTCCAGACAGTGGTCAATTTTTAACAGCTGTTCCTGGAATTGCTGGGATGTTGCATCCGGAGGCTTGTAGACTACCACAATGACTAGGTTTTGGTTCTCGACCTTTACTGCTAAAACTTCCACTACATCATTTGAGGCATTTAGCAGTTCTGTGCGAACAAGTGACTGCAATGTACAGGCCAACCCCCCCCCCCCCCTTTTGCCTGTTCACTCTGTCACATCTGTATAGGTTGTAACCTGGGATCCATATTTCGTTGTCCAAGTGATCCTTTATGTGGGTCTCAGTGAAAGCCGTGAACATTGCCTTTGCCTCTGCAAGCAGTCCACGGATGAAAGGTATTTTGTTGTTTGTTGCTGGCTTTAGACCCTGTATATTTGCAAAGAAGAATGTCATAGGACTGGTGGTATTGTTGGTACTGGGGGGGGGTATTTTTTTCCGGCATTAGTATCTGTATCTGTTGGTTTGGAGTGGAGGCCATCGACTGTGGTTCCACTCCAGGAATGACTGGATTTGGTGTACGATTTCTGCCATTTCCTGCCAGTATTTTTTTCCTTCGTGGCACTAAAAAACCTCTCCCTCTTGAGTGGCTGTGGCTACCCAGGTTTTCCCATGGCCTGGATGTTTTGTATCTTTTTGTACCCTTTAGATGGTGTGCTTGGCAATTTAAGTTATAGCACAGTCTTTCCTGTACTGAAGAGGTACACATTTCAGGGTGAAAAAGCTTACAGGAAGGGAGTTTGCATTTTCCTGTTGTCATATGGGCATGACATTTTCTAGGGTGGTCATAGTTGCACGTCCCGTCTGTTTTTCCAGATTTCCCATGGATTTTCCAGGAAACTTTGGCAATAAATCACCTCAGAGCATTTATTTTAGTCCCCAAAAATCGCCATTTTTCTGTATAATGCGACTGTGTGTACCCACCTAATTGTGGTTGCACAATTAGGTGATCGCTACTAGGTCCTCTCCCTCTCTGCTTCCTGAGCTTTGTCATACCTCTTCTTAAAACTATGTATGGTTCCTGCCTCCACTACTTCACTTGCTAGGCTATTCCACTTCCTGACTGAAGAAATACTTCCTAACGTCCCTGTGACTCGTCTGAGTCTTCAGCTTCCAGTTGTGACCCCTTGTTTCTATGTCCCCTCTCTGAAACATCCTGTCTCTGTCCACCTTGTCTATTCCCCACAGTATCTTGTATGTCGTTATCATGTCTCCCCTGACCCTTCTGTCCTCCAGTGTCGTCAGTCCGATTTCCCTCAACCTTTCCTCGTACGACATTCCCCTGAGCTCTGGGACTAGCCTGGTTGCAAACCTTTGTACTTTCTCTAACTTCTTGACGTGCTTGACCAGGTGTGGGTTCCAGACTGGTGCTGCATACTTCCGTATGGGCCTAACATACACAGTGTACAGTGTCTTGAACGATTCCTTATTAAGGTATCGGAACTCTATTCTCAGGTTTGCCAGGCGCCCGTATGCTGCAGCAGTTATTTGGTTGATGTGTGCCTCCGGTGACGTGTGTGTGTGTGTGTGTGTACTCACCTATTTGTACTCACCTATTTGTGGTTGCAGGGGTCGAGTCATAGCTCCTGGCCCCGCCTCTTCGCTGATTGCTACTAGGTCCTCTCTCTCCCTGCCCCATGAGCTTTATCATACCTCGCCTTAAAACTATGTATGGTTCCCGCCTCCACTACGTCACTTTCTAGGCTATTCCACTGCCTGACTACGCTATGACTGAAGAAATACTTCCTAACATCCCTTTGATTCATCTGAGTCTTCAACTTCCAATTGTGACCTCTTGTGTCTGTGTCCCTTCTCTGGAACATCCCGTCTTTGTCCACCTTGTCTATTCCGTGCAGTATTTTTTGTGTGTGTGCGTGCGTGGGTGGGTGTATGTGTGTGTGTGTGCGTGTGTGTGTGTGTGTGTGTACTCACCTATTTGTGGTTGCAGGGGTCGAGTCTTAGCTCCTGGCCCCGCCTCTTCACCGGTTGCTACTGGGCCCTCTCTCTCCCCGCTCCATGAGCTTTATCAAACCTCTTCTTAAAACTGTGTATGGTTCCTGCCTCCACTACGTCATTTTCTAGGCTATTCCACTGCCTTACAACTCTATGACTGAAGAAATACTTCCTAATATCTCTCTGACTCATTTGTGTCTTCAACTTCCAATTGTGGCCTCTTGTTTCTGTCCCCCCTCCCTGTGTGTGTGTGTGTGTGTGTGTGTGTGTGTGTGTGCGTGTGTGTGTGTGCGTGTGTGTGTGTGCATGTGTGTGTGTGTGTGTGTGTGTGTGTGTGTGTGTGTGTGTGTGTGTGTACTCACCTAATTGTGGTTGCAGGGGTCGAGACTCAGCTCCTGGCCCCGCCTCTTCACTGATCGCTACTAGGTCCTCTCTCTCTCTGCTTCCTGAGCTTTATCATACCTCTTCTTAAAACTATGTATGGTTCCTGCCTCCACTACTTCACTTGCTAGGCTATTCCACTTCCTGACGACTCTGTGACTAAAGAAATACTTCCTAACGTCCTTGTGACTCGTCTGAGTCTTCAGCTTCCAGTTGTGACCCCTTGTTCCTGTGTCCCCTCTTTGGAGCATCCTATCTCTGTCCACCTTGTTTATTCCCCGCAGTATCTTGTATGTCGTTATCATGTCTCCCCTGACCCTTCTATCCTCCAGTGTCGTCAGTCCGTGTGTGTGTGTGTGTGTGTGTGTGTGTGTGTGTGTGTGTGTGTGTGTGTGTGTGTGTGTGTGTGTGTGTGTGTATTCACCTATTTGTAGTCACCTATTTGTGGTTGCAGGGGTCGATTCATAGCTCCTGGCCCCGCCTCTTCGCTAGTCGCTACTAGGTTCACTTTCATCCTGCTCCAAGAAGCTTATCGTACCTCATATTATCGCTATGTCTGTGTATTGGGTATACCAACGATAGGTTGGAAAACGCAGGCTTAGGTTGAAAATCAATACCAGCGTTAAAATATACGCTCTTTATCGAAAATGACGTTTCGAAGCACACTCGTTGCTTCTTTAGAATCTGTCAATTAAAAATTAATTAAATATTCCATTTCAAATTGACAGTTTCTGAAGATACAACGAGTGTGTTATGGAACGTCAGTCAAAATAAAGAATGTTAACAATCGCAGACAAGAGATTTTAACTATGCAAGACAAGCCACGGGGGGTGGAAATCTCTACCTCGAGTACTTTCGCACTTCTCAGTGTGTCATCGGGAGCTATGCAATGATGCAAGGCAGCATATATATATATATATATATATATATATATATATATATATATATATATATATATATATATATATATATATATATATATATATATATATATCCTTTTGTTGAGGTAAACAATTCATCTATAATTAAGAATTATCAAACATAAACGACGTTTATTATTAAATTAGGAAAATCACATCTATTATCTTTCCTTCTAAGACAAGTTAATTGCGTAATTACATGAGATTTGTATATGTAAAAAATTGCTACTATCTTTTATAATCTGATAATGAGTACAATGAGCTGGAAGCCATGCAGTTGTTGCTGCAATGTGTGTGTGTGTGTGTGTGTGTGTGTGTGTGTGTGTGTGTGTGTGTGTGTGTGTGCTGCAATGTGTGTGTGCGTGCGTGCGTGCGATGTTTGAAGGAACAATGCCTTCCTGAGTGCTGGAAATCAGACAAAAAATAAATAATTTTAACAACCAGAGTTTTTAATATTGTGTTGTTATTACTGGAATTCTCAGCGTTGTATTGTTATTACTGGAGTTCTTAGTATTGTATTGTTATTAGCGATGTTTTCAGTACACGTACTGTGTTCTTATTGCCGGTATTCTTATTGTTTTGTTTTTATTTCCGGGGTTCTCAGTTGCACGTTACTATTAGCGGGAATCTATTAGCGTGGTTCCTTCAAGAGCAATTTCTCTATGCTAATTTCATTTAACAAAGGTTGCAATATCGAGGTCCTCATCACTAACTTTCTTCAATATTAACGTCATATATCTATCTAAAAATGTTATGTATTCTGTTCCTAGAAATTTTGCAATCCGTATTAATTTCCTTTTGGAAGAGATTCTTTTAATCGGGGTTGCTCAGAACGAATATCGAACTAACGAAGCTCATATAAAGTTGGTTTAATAGTAGTTTCCCTGTAGAGTTTGATAATAATAGAGTTAAATGTTAAGTTCCTTTTCATAAGACTAGTAATATAAACCATTGTTCCTCATATACATGTTAATGATATTACCAACCAAAATGTGTGCTGGAAAATAGATTAAGAGAGAGAGAGAGATTGGCTCTAACAACAGTAGTTACGTGCTTCTCTGCTATGTCTTTCCGAGTTCTTCCCTATATATCTTTTATAGCTTAGAAAGTTCCTCAGGCAGTGTTTAACAAGATTGTTCAGGCAGAGAGTTCAACAGGCATTATGTCAATAAAAATGTTCTGAACGGGGATTCAACTTCACGTCAATAAAACGATGACTCGAAATCGCAGTCACACGATTGTGCACAGCCTACTGGAGTGAGGGAGTCGAAACAGTGGTGAGCTAGTGCTCCACCCAGCCAGCCAGTGCACTGCGCTCTGCACTATGCTGACCCATGATTAATCTAAATAAGTATATTTCTATACACTAAGAAGGTTATCATGAGCCTCACTGTGACCATAATGCAGGGTTTTAGAGATGAATCTCGCAACAGCAAACTGAGCAAGCTTCAGCTGAAGTCATTTCAAAGCTGCTGTGAATGACTCGAGAAATCGTAATGAGGCAATTGTAAACAACTCACAGAACGGAGGGTTGAAAGTCATGTCATAGTTCAGTGGATAATGCACTAGCTTGCCATGATTTCGAACCCTGCTTTCAGCGTGTAATTAATAGACGGCTCGAGTGAGACTGACATAAGTGATTGGTAGGGACTGCTGCGTGTTCTGTTAGCATACTTGACATCCTTAAGCGCAGTAAGTGAACCTGGTAGTGCTTAGTTCAACAAAGGAATATTAAGAGTATAACGAGTGTACGCTATTGTGAATCCTAAGGAAAGGTCTCTGAAAAAAAATATTCTGGTCAGACATTGCTAAGCAGTCCAGTGACTCAATACCCAGCCATTCTGGCTCCATGTAAATTTCTATTCTTTTTGACGAATTCTTGAAGGAAAAATTTAATCACTATCATGTTTTGTGTTTTATATTTAGTGCTTTGTGTGTGTACTTGCTAAGGTGCTTCTGGGAGGGTGGAGTTCATATTTCTGGCATGCTTCTGTCACTTCACTATTTAAGTATTCTTGTGTGGATTTACACTCATTTTTATTTCTTATCTTGTGTACTTTCTTTACATCACCCGTAAAAATGCTCAGGTTATTTTTAATTTCCTCTGGCAAGTTATTTAAAAGAGTTATAACAGTTGTCGAGGCCAGTAGTTTATAACAGTTGTCGAGGCCAGTAGTTTATAACAGTTGTCGAGGCTAGTAGTTTATAACAGTTGTCGAGGCTAGTAGTTTATAACACTTGTCGAGGCTAGTAGTTTATAACAGTTGTCGAGGCCTGTAGTTTATAACAGTTGTCGAGGCTAGTAGTTTATAACAGTTGTCGAGGCTAGTAGTTTATAACAGTTGTCGAGGCTAGTAGTTTATAACACTTGTCGAGGCTAGTAGTTTATAACACTTGTCGAGGCTAGTAGTTTATAACAGTTGTCGAGGCCTGTAGTTTATAACAGTTGTCGAGGCTAGTAGTTTATAACAGTTGTCGAGGCCAGTAGTTTATAACAGTTGTCGAGGCTAGTAGTTTATAACAGTTGTCGAGGCTAGTAGTTTATAACAGTTGTCGAGGCCAGTAGTTTATAACAGGTGTCGAGGCCAGTAGTTTAGAACAGTTGTCGAGGCCAGTAGTTTAGAACAGTTGTCGAGGTCAGTAGTTTAGAACAGTTGTCGAGGCCAGTAGTTTATAACAGTTGTCGAGGCCAGTAGTTTAGAACAGTTGTCGAGGCTAGTAGTTTATAACAGTTGTCGAGGCCAGTAGTTTATAACAGTTGTCGAGGCCAGTAGTTTATAACAGTTGTCGAGGCCAGTAGTTTATAACAGTTGTCGAGGCTAGTAGTTTATAAGAGTTGTCGAGGCCAGTAGTTTATAACAGTTGTCGAGGCTAGTAGTTTATAACAGTTGTCGAGGCCAGTAGTTTATAACAGTTGTCGAGGCCAGTAGTTTATAACAGTTGTCGAGGCCAGTAGTTTATAACAGTTGTCGAGGCCAGTAGTTTATAACAGTTGTCGAGGCCAGTAGTTTATAACAGTTGTCGAGGCCAGTAGTTTATAACAGTTGTCGAGGCTAGTAGTTTATAACAGTTGTCGAGGCTAGTAGTTTATAACAGTTGTCGAGGCTAGTAGTTTATAACAGTTGTCGAGGCCAGTAGTTTATAACAGTTGTCGAGGCTAGTAGTTTATAACAGTTGTCGAGGCTAGTAGTTTATAACAGTTGTCGAGGCCAGTAGTTTATAACAGTTGTCGAGGCCAGTAGTTTATAACAGTTGTCGAGGCTAGTAGTTTATAACAGTTGTCGAGGCCAGTAGTTTATAACAGTTGTCGAGGCCAGTAGTTTATAACAGTTGTCGAGGCCAGTAGTTTATAACAGTTGTCGAGGCTAGTAGTTTATAACAGTTGTCGAGGCCAGTAGTTTATAACAGTTGTCGAGGCCAGTAGTTTATAACAGTTGTCGAGGCTAGTAGTTTATAACAGTTGTCGAGGCCAGTAGTTTATAACAGTTGTCGAGGCCAGTAGTTTATAACAGTTGTCGAGGCCAGTAGTTTATAACAGTTGTCGAGGCCAGTAGTTTATAACAGTTGTCGAGGCCAGTAGTTTATAACAGTTGTCGAGGCTAGTAGTTTATAACAGTTGTCGAGGCCAGTAGTTTATAACAGTTGTCGAGGCCAGTAGTTTATAACAGTTGTCGAGGCCAGTAGTTTATAACAGTTGTCGAGGCCAGTAGTTTATAACAGTTGTCGAGGCCAGTAGTTTATAACAGTTGTCGAGGCCAGTAGTTTATAAGTTGTCGAGGCTAGTAGTTTATAACAGTTGTCGAGGCCATTAGTTTATAACAGTTGTCGAGGCCAGTAGTTTAGAACAGTTGTCGAGGCCAGTAGTTTAGAACAGTTGTCGAGGCCAGTAGTTTATAACAGTTGTCGAGGCCAGTAGTTTATAACAGTTGTCGAGGCCAGTAGTTTATAATAGTTGTCGAGGTCAGTAGTTTATAACAGTTGTCGAGGCCAGTAGTTTATAACAGTTGTCGAGGCTAGTAGTTTATAACAGTTGTCGAGGCCAGTAATTTATAACAGTTGTCGAGGCCAGTAGTTTATAACAGTTGTCGAGGTCAGTAGTTTATAACAGTTGTCGAGGCCAGTAGTTTATAACAGTTGTCGAGGCCAGTAGTTTATAACAGTTGTCGAGGCCAGTAGTTTATAACAGTTGTCGAGGCCAGTAGTTTATAACAGTTGTCGAGGCCAGTAGTTTATAACAGTTGTCGAGGCCAGTAGTTTATAACAGTTGTCGAGGCCAGTAGTTTATAACAGTTGTCGAGGCCAGTAGTTTATAACAGTTGTCGAGGCCAGTAGTTTATAACAGTTGTCGAGGCCAGTAGTTTATAACAGTTGTCGAGGCCAGTAGTTTATAACAGTTGTCGAGGCCAGTAGTTTATAACAGTTGTCGAGGCCAGTAGTTTATAACAGTTGTCGAGGCCAGTAGTTTATAACAGTTGTCGAGGCCAGTAGTTTATAACAGTTGTCGAGGCCAGTAGTTTATAACAGTTGTCGAGGCCAGTAGTTTATAACAGTTGTCGAGGCCAGTAGTTTATAACAGTTGTCGAGGCCAGTAGTTTATAACAGTTGTCGAGGCCAGTAGTTTATAACAGTTGTCGAGGCCAGTAGTTTATAACAGTTGTCGAGGCCAGTAGTTTATAACAGTTGTCGAGGCCAGTAGTTTATAACAGTTGTCGAGGCCAGTAGTTTAGTTAAAACAGTCATCGAGGTCAGTGCCGATCCTTGTGACACTCAGCTAATGACTTTTCTAGATAAGAATATTTTTCGTAATATTACTGATTACGTTTTCTTTTTAAAGAGGGAGCTGTATAACCCTTGTGGTTTAGCGCTTCTTTTTTATTATAATAATAATTTAAAGAGGAAATCCTTTCTTGCTGTAGTAGGCTGTCAGCGCTGTATAGTCCTTGTGGCTTAGCGCTTCTTTTTGATTATAATAATCTAGTAGGCTGTCTTGAATTGCTGCAATCTTTTATTCTACACATTAATCTTTCATGGGAAACTCGATACAAAGTTTTTTAATCTAAACTTATAAAAATTTATTCACCTACTTTTTTCTAGTTTAGTTTCTGTTGCTTAGAGAGCAGATTGTGTATCTTCATTGTTGAAACGCTTCGCCTACACGGTAGGCTTCTTAAAACAAACAAAACAAAACAAACAAAATTTATTTCTTTTCAAGATTACATTGAGATTATGAAATTACAATAATGAGTTGCAGTGCAAAGAAAGCCACTATCATGCCTAGGCATTATGGGCAGACTTAATTTAATGGCTTACAGACTACTTAATACTAAAGAAATTGATCATTGTTTAAGTTGTACATCTTTTTTTATTTATAATTTACAGTAATTTTACTCTAATTACAATAGTTTCAATAAATGTTGAAATTA
Organism: Cherax quadricarinatus; assembly: GCF_038502225.1. Lineage (NCBI taxonomy): Eukaryota > Metazoa > Arthropoda > Malacostraca > Decapoda > Parastacidae > Cherax > Cherax quadricarinatus. The sequence continues at coordinate 25,883,344 of NC_091344.1, read as the reverse complement.
TATTATGGGAATAAACACTGTGAGTTGTTGAAAGTAGTTTACAACATAAGAATGCTACAGTTGGGTGTAAGGCAGTATACAGTCGAATACAGAGTATAGAGAGTAATATACTAATCGAATCATTTGTGTGACAGAAGATTTTTGTTCTCCAAGTATTTTAGTTACATTTTTCGTAGATTTTCTAATATTTTTACATCTTATGTCAACAAGACAGGCAAAAAATTCATAGGGCTTTACCCTGTCATCGTTTTTTATTTAAATATCATCATAAGATATGTCATTTTCAGTCTTACTGCATGTTAACATTCTTGTAATGATATCTTCAAAAATTTATGTTGCTGTTTCGTCTTGTTCTTGTGTGTGTGTGTGTGTGTGTGTGTGTGTGTGTGTGTGTGTGTTTTGTGTACTCGCCTACTTGTACTTACCTAATTGTGGTTGCAGGGGTCGAGACCTTTCACTGATCGCTACTAGGTCCTCTCTCTCTGCTCCCTGAGCTTTGTCATACCTCGTCTTAAAGCTATGTATGGTTCCTGCCTCCACTACATCACTTGCTAGACTATTCCACTTCCTGACACCTCTGACTGAAGAATACTTCCTAGCATCCCTGTGACTCGTCTGAGTCTTCAGCTTCCAGTTGTGACCCTTGTTTCTGTGTCCCCTCTCTGGAACATCCTGTCTCTGTCCACCTTACCTATTCCACGCAGTATTTTGTATGTCGTTATCATGTCTCCCCTGACATGTCAGGTATTCTCTGATCCATTGCAGTGCCCTTCCTGTTATACGTACCTAATCCTCCAGCTTCTGCACTAATCTTTTGTGAGGAACTGTGTCGAAGGCCTTCCTGCAGTCCAGGAAAATGCAATCAACCCACCCCTCTCTCTCGTGTCTCACTTCTGTTACTTTGTCATAAAACTCCAGAAGGTTTGTGACACAGGATTTGCCTTCCATGAATCCATGCTGGTTGCCGTTCATAATCTTGTTCCATTCCAGGTGCTCCACCACTCTCCTCCTGATAATCTTCTCCATGACTTGGCATACTATACACGTCAGTGACACTGTTCTGTAGTTTAGGGGCTCGTTTCTGTCTCCTTTCTAAAAATGGGAACTACATTTGCCGTCTTCCATACATCAGGTAGTTGCCCAGTTTCAAGGGATGTGTTGAAGATTGTGGTTAGTGGCACACACAGCATCTCTGCTCCTTCTCTAAGGACCCACGGGGAGATGTCCGGTTCCATCGCCTTTGAGGTATCAAGGTCACTTGGCAGCTTCTGCACTTCCTCCGCAGTTGTGTGTGTGTACTCGCCTATTTGTACTCACTTATTTGTGGTTTCAGGGGTCGAGACTCAGCTCCTGGCCCTGCCTCCTCATTGATCGCTACTAGGTCCTCTCTCTCCCTGCTCTATGAGCTTTATCATACCTCGTCTTAAAGCTATGTATGGTTCCTACCTCCACTACATCACTTGCCACTTTGTGTGTGTGTGTGTGTGTGTGTGTGTGTGTGTGTGTGTGTGTGTGTGTGTGTGTGTGTGTGTGTGTGTGTGTGTGCGCGCGCGCGCTCGCGCGTGCTCGCGTGCGTGCGCATGCGTGCGAGTGTGTGTAATTACGACTTGATATTGCCACTTATGTAATTACTGTTGTGGATTCTTTGACATTGTGTGAGAGGAAGTCCTACTCTACTCAGTCAAAGAGTTTGTTCCTCAACATCTTAGGGACTCATTACTATCACTGATATGGGCTTGGCTTCACAAAAGTTTCCTAGCCGCTAATATTTTTCCTGTCTATATCCACCTAAGGAAATAAGTTAGGTGTAATGTCTACTCGTTGGTCCCTTTTTTGTTTGAGGTTTATAGTGGCTTCTCTCCTAGATAATATGTTGTGGTCGGTAGCCTTACAACGTCTGCAGTCTGCTATTCAAACAGTCTGACCGTGTTCAGTGAGTTTGTCATCATTCGTTCACGCCCCTTTCTTCAGCTTTGCATTGTCTGTAAACAGTTCACCTGATCTCCCTTCTTCCACTAACAAAACCTGAGGTTTATTTAGACCTTCAAAGACCTATTACTGTTTTCCGTAAAGGTTCCTCAGTCTCATCACCTGTTCCTTTACTGCTGTTCTCCCAAGTTGGTTTGTATTGCGTTGCCTGTGTAAGTGTGAGATTGTTTACTTAGTCACTATCGTTTTTCCTTCCGTCTTGATAAATAACCCACACTTTTGAGATTAAGCTATAAGCAATGTTGTTTTGGTCCTTCCTGGACCATTGCCAAGTTACAACTGACTTTTGTGACTCATCCTCCAAGTTTTAGTTGGATGTTTCTAGTGGTTGTAACACACACAGTAACTCTTTTAGATGGTTAGTACTGTAGATGTTTGATATATAAAGTGTCTGTAACACACACTAACTCCTGAATCCTCTTGAATGTAGCAGTTATCACCTAATTGTGAACAAATATTCTACAGTATCAAGTGGGCTCGCGCGCGCGCGCACACACACACACACACACACACACACACACACACACACACACACACACACACACACACACACACACACACACACACACACACACACACGTATTTCTTCAGTCATAGAGTCGTCAGGAAGTGGAATAGCCTAGCAAGTGAAGTAGTGGAGGCAGGAACCATACATAGTTTTAAGAAGAGGTATGACAAAGCTCAGGAAGCAAAGAGGGGGAGGGCCTAGTAGCGATCAGTGAAGAGGCGGGGCCAGGAGCTGAGTCTCGACCCCTGCAACCACAATTAGGTGAGTACAATTAGGTGAGTACACACACACACACACACACACACACACACACACACACACACACACAAGCAAGCAAGTCTGTCACCTCATTATAAAGAACCTGGCTGCCTCCCCCAAACACTAATTTAGGTAAGCCTTATACAAATCCTCGTGAAATTAATTGAGTGAGTAATTAACTTCTCACCTCAGAGCGAGGAAGACTTTTCTAAACTGTTTCTCACTCTTCAGTGGAGGATTAAATTAAAGGTGAGAGACAGAGAGAGACAGAATGTTAAATGTACATTGACTACTTATTGTTGAAATTTCTGAAGGCCATTTTTATTTTTGCTATTTCATTTATATTTTGCTGATGGTATTCTTGTTCGCTTCATGGCGTCATGGCTTGCTATTCTTCTTGTTTGTTTCATGGTGCCATGACTTACTGTTCTTCATGTTGCTATGCCATAGCACGGTCATGTGGGTTGTACTGGAGTTTACCTGGAGTTTACCTGGAGAGAGTTCCGGGGGTCAACGCCCCCGCGGCCCGGTCTGTGACCAGGCCTCCTGGTGGATCAGAGCCTGATCAACCAGGCTGTTGCTGCTGGCTGCACGCAAACCAACGTACGAGCCACAGCCCGGCTGGTCAGAAACCGACTTTAGGTGCTTGTCCAGTGCCAGCTTGAAGACTGCCAGGGGTCTGTTGGTAATCCCCCTTATGTATGCTAGGAGGCAGTTGAACAGTCTCGGGCCCCTGACACTTATTGTATGGTCTCTTAACATTCTAGTGACACCCCTGCTTTTCATTGGGGGATGTTGCATCGTCTGCCAAGTCTTTTGCTTTCGTAGTGAGTGATTTTCGTGTGCAAGTTCGGTATTAGTCCCTCTAGGATTTTCCAGGTGTATATAATCATGTATCTCTCCCGCCTGCGTTCCAGGGAATACAGGTTCAGGAACCTCAAAAGCTCCCAGTAATTGAGGTGTTTTATCTCCGTTATGAGCGCTGTGAAGGTTCTCTGTACATTTTCTAGGTCAGCAATTTCACCTGCCTTGAAAGGTGCTGTTAGTGTGCAGCAATATTCCAGCCTAGATAGAACAAGTGACCTGAAGAGTGTCATCATGGGCTTGGCCTCCCTGTCATTTTTCTAGCAGATGCGATTGATACAATGTTATGGTCCTTGAAGGTGAGATCCTCCGACATGATCACTCCCAGGTCTTTGACGTTGGTGTTTCGCTCTATTTTGTGGCCAGAATTTGTTTTGTACTCTGATGAAGATTTAATTTCCTCGTGTTTACCATATCTGAGTAATTGAAATTTCTCATCGTTGAACTTCATATTGTTTTCTGCAGCCCACTGAAAGATTCGGTTGATGTCTGCCTGGAGCCTTGCAGTGTCTGCAATGGAAGACACTGTCATGCAGATTCGGGTGTCATCTGCAAAGGAAGACACGGTGCTGTGGCTGACATCCTTGTCTATGTCGAATATGAGGATGAGGAACAAGATGGGAGCGAGTACTGTGCCTTGTGGAACAGAGCTTTTCACCGTAGCTGCCTCGGACTTTACTCTGTTGACGACTACTCTCTGTGTTCTGTTAGTGAGGAAATTATAGATCCATCGACCGACTTTTCCTGTTATTCCTTTAGCACGCATTTTGTGCGCTATTACGCCATGGTCACACTTGTCGAAGGCTTTTGCAAAGTCTGTATATATTACATCTGCATTCTTTTTATCTTCTAGTGCATTTAGGACCTTGTCGTAGTGATCCAATAGTTGAGACAGACAGGAGCGACCTGTTCTAAACCCATGTTGCCCTGGGTTGTGTAACTGATGGGTTTCTAGATGGGTGGTGATCTTGCTTCTTAGGACCCTTTCAAAGATTTTTATGATATGGGATGTTAGTGCTATCGGTCTGTAGTTCTTTGCTGTTGCTTTACTGCCCCCTTTGTGGAGTGGGGCTATGTCTGTTGTTTTTAGTAACTGTGGGACGACCCCCGTGTCCATGCTCCCTCTCCATAGGATGGAAAAGGCTCGTGATAGGGGCTTCTTGCAGTTCTTGATGAACACGGAGTTCCATGAGTCTGGCCCTGGGGCAGAGTGCATGGGCATGTCATTTATCGCCTGTTCGAAGTCATTTGGCGTCAGGATAACATCGGATAGGCTTGTGTTAACCAAATTTTGTGGCTCTCTCATAAAAAATTCATTTTGATCTTCGACTCTCAGTCTGGTTAGCGGCTTGCTAAAAACTGAGTCATATTGGGACTTGAGTAGCTCACTCATTTCCTTGCTGTCATCTGTGTAGGACCCATCTTGTTTAAGTAGGGGCCCAATACTGGACGTTGTTCTCGACTTTGATTTGGCATAGGAGAAGAAATACTTTGTGTTTCTTTCGATTTCATTTATGGCTTTTAGTTCTTCCCGCTATTCCTGACTCCTATAAGATTCCTTTAGCTTAAGTTCGATGCTTGCTATTTCTCTGACCAGTGTCTCCCTACGCATTTCAGATATATTGACCTCTTTTAGCCGCTCTGTTATTCTTTTCCGTCGCCTGTAAAGGGAGCGCCTGTCTCTTTCTATTTTACATCTACTCCTCCTTTTTCTTAGAGGAATAAGCCTTGTGCATACATCGAGTGCCACCAAGTTAATCTGTTCTAGGCATAAGTTGGGGTCTGTGTTGCTTAGTATATCTTCCCAGCTTATATCGGTTAGGACTTGGTTTACTTGGTCCCACTTTATGTTTTTGTTATTGAAGTTGAATTTGGTGAATGCTCCCTCGTGACTAGTCTCATTATGTCGGTCTGGGGCTCTGCGCATGCATGTCTGAACCTCAATTATGTTGTGATCTGAGTATATTGTTTTTGACATGGTGACATTTCTTATCAGATCATCATTGTTAGT